>NW_028165949.1:0-94111 GCF_964263955.1 Coregonus lavaretus | reverse complement strand
AAAGGGTTACATCCTAACCCCCTGGCAAGCTTGTGAGGGTTATGGCTCAGAGAAGTTCTTTCTCTCAGATAACAATCTGAAAAGCTTTTGAGAATCCTCATTGCACACACTCAGGTTCTCGAAATAAGTGTTTTTTTTCTACTCTTTAGATGACCAACATACTCAAAGCTAGAGATACAACAGTACTGTTTACACTGAAATGCAGTTCTACTTGACAGCCAGAAGAGATAGTCAGACTATTTCAAGTGTATTGTCTTGCTTTCTGTTTTGATGTAGAGGCGCTGGCATCAGATTCCACATGGTCACTAGATAAGCAGTGTGTCTCTGTATGGGGAACGTGAGATGCCCCCTGAGATGGGACAGTATCATGGCACTTCAGACAGATGATGCCTCTTTCTTCAACCACAGGAAGAAAAGTTCCATTCAAATAAAAGCCTTGGGGCCACAAATCTTCATGCATGCAGCTATTTCATTATTTAGAGGAACATAGGTGTAACATTATCTGACTGTGAACAGCATGACATATACAAGTGTGCAGGTTGTGAATAATAGGATATTAGCCACTCAACAGAACATCTTGTATTTCGTCATGACTCATGGCTCATGGTAATAATACACTCTCTGTGCATTAGTGCAATAGTCTGCTTTTTTTCTCCTTTGCCAAGATAATCCATCCACCTGACAGGTGTGGCATATCAAGAAGCTGATTAAACAGCATGATCATTACACACATGTGCACCTTGTGCTGGGGACAATAAAAGGCCATTCTAAAATGTGCAGGTTTGTCACACAACACAATGCCACAAATGTCTCAAGTTATGAGGGAGCGTGCAATTGGCATGCTGAATGCAGGAAAGTCCACCAGAGCAGTTACCAGATAATTGAATGTTCATTTCTCTACCATAAGCTGCCTCCAATGTCGTTTTTGAGAGTTTGGCAGCAAGTCCAACCGGTCTCACAACCGCAGACCACGTGTAACCACGCCAGCCCAGGACCTCCACATCCAGCTTCTTCACCTGCAGGATCGTGTGAGACCAGACACCCGGACAGCTGATGAAACTGTGGGTTTGCACAACCGAATAATTTCTACACAAACTGTCAGAAACCGTCTCAGGGAAGCTCATCTACATGCTCGTCGTCCTCACTGGGGTCTTGACCTGACTGCAGTTCGGCATCGTAACCGATTTCAGTGGGCAAATGCTCACCTTCGATGGCCACTGGCACGCTGGAGAAGTGTGCTCTTCACGGATGAATCCCGGTTTCAACTGTACCGGGCAGATGGCTGACAGAGTGTATGGCATTGTGTGGGCGAGCGGTTTGCTGGTGTCAACGTTGTGAACAGAGTGCCCCATGGTGGCGGTGGGGTTATGGTATGGGCAGGCATAAGCTACGGACAATGAACACAATTGCATTTTATCGATGGCAATTTGAATGCACAGAGATACCATGACGAGATCCAGAGGCCCATTGTCGTGCCATTCATCCGCCACCATCACCTCATGTTTCAGCATGATAATGCATGGTCCCATGTCGCAAGGATCTGTACACAATTCCTGGAAGCTGAAAATCAGCCTACTCACCAGACATGTCACCCATTGAGCATGTTTTGTTTGCTCTGGATCGACGTGTACGACAGCGTGTTCCAGTTCCCACCAATATCCAGCAACTTCGCACTACCATTAAAGGGGAGTGGGACAACATTCCACGGGCCACAATAAACAGCCTGATCAACTCTATATGAAGGAGATATGTTGCCCTGCATGAGGCAAATGGTGGTCACACCAGATACTGACTGGTTTTCTGATCCACGCCCCTACCTTTTTTTAAAGGTATCTGTGACCAGCAGATGCATATCTGTATTCCTAGTCATGTGAAATCCATAGATTAGGGTCTAATGAATTTATTTCAATTGACTGATATCCTTATATGAACTGTAACTCAGTCAAATCTTTGAAATTGTTGCATGTTGCATTTATATTTTGGTTCAGTGTATTTTAGAGTGACGCCCTCTTCTTTGTGTAGCATGGTATTCAGTTAAAACGAAGACAACTCCCAATGGGACAGTGAGATAAATAAAGAGTTGGTGTTGAGCCCTCTGGGGGCGTTTCGTTGATAGATAGCCTGGTCATCTTTTTTGTAGGGGTTACATTTTTCGTTAGGGCAAATCAAGTCTGACATTTTAAAGTGGATATTACAAACTTTAGAAGCCTTTTTAAACCTTGAATACACTATAAGTTTGCATTTCCTTCTGTGCAGGAAAATTCTCAGCAACAAAAGAGTGATCAAATTAAGAGCCTACATCTGTAGAGCTGCAAGCGAGAGCAGGGGAAACTGAAATCTGCAGGCTACTCTGATATTCATTGCCCATGTTTGCACTGACAACGTGTGAGTGAGAGATCCAGAACAATTCTCCCCCAGCCCCTTGAAATTACTCGTCCACCGCCACCAACTCAGCAAGTGATACCATGGTTGTTGAGAGCGGCAACTTCAATTTCAGCACGGAGGACAGCTCCAGGACGAACCTCAGCGCTAATGACAGTGTCCGCGACACTCTCGTGTCCAAAGAGCAGTCCGAACTCAGTAGGACAGGGCACACAGTGGTAGCCGTGTTTCTCGGTGTCATTTTCCTGTTAGGATTCCTCAGCAATTTATTCGTCCTTCTCGTCTTTGCGCGGTTTCAGGTGCTGAGGACACCCATCAACCTCATCCTGATCAACATCAGCGTGAGCGACATGCTGGTGTGTATCTTCGGAACTCCCTTTAGTTTTGCCGCGAGCCTCTATGGTAGATGGCTCATTGGAGCCCACGGGTGCAAGTGGTACGGTTTCGCCAACTCGCTTTTTGGTGAGTTGACTTGATGACCTATAAGCTTCCTATCCTGTTCGTTTTAGAGAGACTGGAATCCGAGGAAGAAACGTACATCATCTCATGTTTCAACAGGTCCCCTCACGCCATGCTCTCTGCCTTGTGTGAGAGACGCTACATGTAGTCTTGAATATGATGGATGGTGAATTAACATAACAGCATAATAAGCAAAGAACAGTTTTGATCTTTGAGACACACTACAGTCAGTTTGACTGGTAAAGAGACATACTGTATTTTGGGTCAAATGTCTTTGAGTCAAAACAGTCTTTCTTGATGAATTTTGGCATTTTGTTGTTATGTAGGCCTAAGTTTACACTGTATTTTGTCCATAGCTCAACACTATACAAACTGTCACCTTGGTTAAAGTGTCTGGAGACAGTGTGTCATTTATATTACAGGTTTTAGAGTACAAGGGTATGAGTTATGGATTGCAATGTGAAAACATTTACTTCCTCTATGTTCAAGCATATGAATGCGTGTGCCACATGCATTGTAATGGTCAACTGGTAATGTACTGTATCTAGACATTCTGGACAATGTATTGTATAGCCTATATGTTTGATGAAGTCCACAGGAAGAGTTTTGCATTATGCTCACCACATCTACCACTCTACCTCCACCCATTTCTCTGTGCAGGCATTGTTTCTCTAGTATCCCTGGCAATTCTCTCCTACGAGCGCTACTCCACGATATTGTGTTACACAAAGGCTGACCCATCTGACTACAAGAAGGCCTGGCTTGCCATCGCAGGTGCCTGGCTCTACTCCTTGGTGTGGACGGTGCCACCTTTCTTTGGCTGGGGCAGCTACGGTCCCGAGGGCCCAGGCACCATATGCTCAGTGCAGTGGCACCAGCGCTCTTCTAGGAACATCTCCTATGTCACCTGCCTCTTCATCTTCTGCCTCCTACTTCCCCTGCTGCTCATGATCTTCTGCTATGGAAAGATCCTCTTTGCCATCCATGGGGTGAGTCAGTGTCATTGGTCAACACTGTACTGATTATTTTCATCACGGTGTGTATTTTGATGATGATGGTGGGCATGCTTGCATGCTAAGATGACAATGGCCACAAGGATAATCATGTCAAGGTTGATTATGTCACTCGACTGTTTGTCACACAAGAGTTTTCATAGCTTTGAGTAAACATCTTCACCCCTCTCTGATGGCAGCATCAGTCTCTCAAAAAAGCATATTTCATCTCCCTCTCCAGAGAGCCATCAATCTGCCATGGCCCTGTCCTAGACCGCTCCCAAAAGACTGCTCAGAGTGCTTCAGCTTGCTGCCTGACATATGTAGAAAATTGGTTACGATCAAGGCAGCACAAATACGTTTTTTTTAAACTGTCGTTGAAAGGCAGCACTTACGCACTCTTTCATATCATGTCTCTGATGTGTCACTGAATGGCATTTTGGCACACCTCGTAATGTGTTTTGTTAATTAAAAAAATTATAAACTAAACTATGCAGCCTTTAGGACTGTGTGATCACAGCAGAATGAATAGATTCCACATGTTATGGTGAAATATTAAAGAAAGTGGAAATGTCGCAATGTTTGTATAGCAGACCTTAGTTAAACATATTAGCAAGAAATCCTTGAACCACACATTGTCCACTGAAACCATTTATCATGTTGGGACAGCTGTGAAATTCTAGTGGGCCAACATCATTAATGCTCAGTTCTGCCAGCTGGCAGTCCTCACTCTGAAGGTGAGGCAGGCTGGCTAGTCCACCTTTCCACTACTGCAATAGTGGGACATTTGGGACATAAACAAATCAAAACATAAAGAATGCTTGACTCTCACACATTTTAGTGAAATATATATAGATGATGAGTAACAGCGGTTGTGGCAATGACACCGTCTGTCTTTCCTCCAGGGAAAAAGATGCCCAGAGAGGTCAGGTTTTCCAACCTTAACTAAAATTTGACTGTGTGGTTGTGGCCTTCGCCTTGTGGCGGAAGGTTGGGCGGAGATGGGGGAGAGCTGAGTTTGACTGAGACAGATGCTGACGCAACCTCGGTCTTGGTGGCTACAGTTCGTATAGGTCTCATGAATGAATCACCCCAGGGATTCTTTTTTAAAATCCAGATTGAATGTGTCTATCATTGGTCACTAATGACGACAACCTATGGTTCCACTGGCTCCCTTGTTTTTATACCCACGTCAGAGGGACCAAGGACATGACAACATCAGGAGTGTTTTGTAGAAGACTAACTGCCGTAGAGGACATTCTGATGGTAACCAGAATTTCTCAAGGCCCTTCTGAAACCAAACGCTCGGAGGAGTACCCACATTGCCTGTCCTATATCCTAACATAAACGAATAAGTCTTTATTCACTCTCCTTTCATTCAGGTAGATATTCCCTGTGGCCATTTAGGAACACATTTCCTTTGTGTTGGGCCAAAAATGCATGCCGCTTGGGTATGATTTTGAGCACCAGTTTTGCTATGCTTATACATTGTAGACCTACTGTGGTTTTATGCATTAGGCGGTCTTCAATACAACTTTACTTTCTCAGAAAATCTGTAGAACTCAATAATGACTGCACTGTAGGTGGCTGACAAGTTTAAATGACATGAGGTTGTTGATTTACCCCCGTTGTGTTTGATTTCCTTTCACAGTTGTCAAGGCTTGTTCCACTCCAGTGTGCGTCTATTTTTTGTGGTTCAATTATTAAGATGAGAGACTACTTTTCATGTATATAATCAAGTTGAGATTGAGTTTAGTCAGATTTCTCTGTTTCAGACATGTTTTCTTATTTTTTGAAAAATGCGACAAAATTAGTTACTAGGTATTCCACATCTGAGTTGCTAAATTTTTTTAATTTTTTAATTTAACCTTTATTTCACCAGGTAAGCCAGTTGAGAACAAGTTCTCATTTACAACTGCGACCTGGCCAAGATAAAGCAAAGCAGTGCGATAAAAACAACAACACAGACTTACATATGGGGTAAACAAAACAAAAAGTCAAAAATACAACAGAAAATATATATACAGTGTGTGCAAATGTAGTAAATTATGGAGGTAAGGCAATAAATAGGCCATAGTGCAAAATAGTTACAATTTCGTATTAACACTGGAATGATAGATGTGCAAAAGATGATGTGCAAATAGAGATACTGGGGTGCAAATTAGCAAAAATAAATAACAATATGGGGATGAGGTAGTTGGGTGGGCTAATTTCAGAATTGCTGTGTACAGGTGCATTGATCGGTAAGCTGCTCTGACAACTGCTGCTTAAAGTTAGTGAGGGAGATAAGAATCTCCAGCTTCAGAGATTTTTGCAGTTTGTTCCAGTCATTGGCAGCAGAGAACTGGAAGGAATGGCGGCCAAAGGAGGTGTTGGCTTTGGGGATGACCAGTGAGATATACCTGCTGGAGCGCATACTACGGGTGGGTGTTGCTATGGTGACTAATGAGCTAAAATAAGGAGGGGATTTGCCTAGAAGTGATTTATAGATGGCCTGGAGCCAGTGGGTTTGGCGACGAATATGTAGTGAGGACCAGCCAACAAGAGCGTACAGGTTACAATGGTGGGTAATATATGGGGCTTTGGTGACAAAATGGATGGCACTGTGATATATTA
Source organism: Coregonus lavaretus (assembly GCF_964263955.1). NCBI lineage: Eukaryota > Metazoa > Chordata > Actinopteri > Salmoniformes > Salmonidae > Coregonus > Coregonus lavaretus. The sequence goes on along the minus strand of NW_028165949.1, from coordinate 87,662 downwards.
CATCCAATTTGCTGAGTAGAGTGTTGGAGGCTATTTTGTAAATGACATCGCCGAAGTCAAGGATCAGTAGGATAGTCAGTTTTACGAGGGCATGTTTGGCAGCATGAGTGAAGGAGGCTTTGTTGCGAAATAGGAAGCCGATTCTAGATCTAACTTTTGATTGGAGATGTTTAATGTGAGTCTGGAAGGAGAGTTTACAGTCTAACCAGACACCTAGGTATTTGTAGTTGTCCACATACTCTAGGTCAGACCCGCCGAGAGTAGTGATTCTAGTCGGGTGGGCGGGTGCAAGCAGCGTTCGGTTGAAGAGCATGCATTTAGTTTTACTAGTGTTTAAGAGCAGTTGGAGGCTACGGAAGGAGTGTTGTATGGCGTTGAAGCTTGTTTGGAGGTTTGTTAACACAGTGTCCAATGAAGGGCCAGATGTATACAAAATGGTGTCGTCCGCATAGAGGTGGATCCGAGCGTCACCAGCAGCAAGAGCGAAATCATTGATATACACAGAGAATAGAGTTAGCCTGAGAATTGAACCCTGTGGCACCCCCATAGAGACTGCCAGAGGTCCAGACAACAGGCCCTCCGATTTGACACATTGAACTCTAAATTGTAATTGATGGGGGCTAATATTGCTTTACATCCGTCAACAAGAAGTTTTCTCCACCCCACTATTATCATAATTACCTATAGTTTACCACGCAGGGAGAACTATTAGTTACATGCAGTATATCAAATTATTAATGGATTACATGGAAATACATAAGAATACTCATGCAGAAAAACATTAGAGGTCATGACATCATAATTTCTTAAGTGGGCAAACAGAATATGTATAGACCTCAAGGAGTAAATCAATTATCATTTAGTTTTACTTTACGATGGGGACTGATGCACATCCATCTCAGAATCAGTGTTGTTTTCTATCATTTAACTATTCGATATCAGGACTCAAGCCTATTCCATGGGGGTTTGGCCACCACCCGTTAGCCATTATTAACCATGGCCTCTAGCTTCTATGCCTGTTTTTAGGTGGAAATCTCACACCCTATGACTGTCTGTGTAATGGTTATATGATTACCCTGCATAAACATTAAATAAGCATGTTTTATGTGTTCATTCCCTGATATACCGAAATCATGAGGCGGCCTTTACACTGCTGTTACTATAACCTAAACCTGACCGCTGAGAATGTTAATGACCTTTTCCAGATGGTAGTGAGGACTGACATCCGTCAGTGTAAGTAACTTGAATAAAATGTCTTATCTCCTCAGGTAGCCAAAATCAACCAGTCGTCTGCACAGCGGCGGGAGACCCATGTGTTGGTGATGGTTGTCTCCATGGTGTCCTGCTACCTGCTCTGCTGGATGCCCTACGGGGTGGTGGCTCTGCTGGCCACTTTCGGACAGGTTGGCCTGGTCAGCCCCACCACAAGCATCGTCCCCTCCATCCTCGCCAAAAGTAGCACTTTTCTCAACCCTATCATATATGGGCTTTTAAACAACCAGGTAACGGCTTATCAGTGGGACACTGGCCATTGTGATTTGATATGGAAATGGAAACATTTATTACACAGTGTACGCATTGATGATATCATGTGTGCCAGTTCTACAGGTGCTTCCTGGCCTTCATGAGCTGTGGGTCAGAACCAGCAGGCAGCCACACCCTCCACACCCTGCCCAGCAGCCGAGTGTTTGGCCCTAATGGCAACTCCCCAGCCCGAAAGGAGCCTGTCACATTCCCTGGTACACGCAAGCCTCTGGACGGCAGTGGGACCTCCTCTAAGACTCAGACATGTGGCCAGCAGAGAGAGAAACCTGACCTGGTCCTCCTGGTTGTGCACTACACCCCTTGAGAAAGAGTCCACTCCCCAGCTCATAAGAGCCAAAACACATGGTGCTCACACTGCAAAATGAAATGATAGAGGAAGTTATCTATGCTGCTGCAAACTGGAGATACCAAATTATCTCTCTTTTCATTAGATTGTGTTATTTGTCACCTGGATATGTAAATACTCGGTCATTTATAGTGCAGCAACCTTTTCCTTCACCCTGTGGTTGAGTGTGTGCTGTTCGGCCACAAGATGGCAGCCTGCTGTAACAATGGCCTATATTGAAGTCTGTATAGATAAAAACATTCATCTATCTTAGTAAGCCCAGCCCCATGTACCACCAGATGTAAGATCTCTTATATACAGTGGGGGGGGAAAGTATTTAGTCAGCCACCAATTGTGCAAGTTCTCCCACTTAAAAAGATTAGAGAGGCCTGTAATTTTCATCATAGGTACACGTCAACTATGACAGACAAAATGAGAAAAGAAATTCCAGAAAATCACATTGTAGGATTTTTAATGAATTTATTTGCAAATTATGGTGGAAAATAAGTATTTGGTCAATAACAAAAGTTTCTCAATACTTTGTTATATACCCTTTGTTGGCAATGTCAAACGTTGCAGGTCAAACGTTTTCTGTAAGTCTTCACAAGGTTTTCACACACTGTTGCTGGTATTTTGGCCCATTCCTCCATGCAGATCTCCTCTAGAGCAGTGATGTTTTGGGGCTGTCGCTGGGCAACACGGACTTTCAACTCCCTCCAAAGATTTTCTATGGGGTTGAGATCTGGAAACTGGCTAGGCCACTCCAGGACCTTGAAATGCTTCTTACGAAGCCACTCCTTCGTTGCCCGGGCGGTGTGTTTGGGATCATTGTCATGCTGAAAGACCCAGCCACGTTTCATCTTCAATGCCCTTGCTGATGGAAGGAGGTTTTCACTCAAAATCTCACGATACATGGCCCCATTCATTCTTTCCTTTACACGGATCAGTCGTCCTGGTCCCTTTGCAGAAAAACAGCCCCAAAGCATGATGTTTCCACCCCCATGCTTCACAGTAGGTATGGTGTTCTTTGGATGCAACTCAGCATTCTTTGTCCTCCAAACATGACGAGTTGAGTTTTTACCAAAAAGTTATATTTTGGTTTCATCTGACATTCTCCCAATCCTCTTCTGGATCATCCAAATGCACACTAGCAAACTTCAGACGGGCCTGGACATGTACTGGCTTAAGCAGGGGGACACGTCTGGCACTGCAGGATTTGAGTCCCTGGCGGCGTAGTGTGTTACTGATGGTAGGCTTTGTTACTTTGGTCCCAGCTCTCTGCAGGTCATTCACTAGGTCCCCCCGTGTGGTTCTGGGATTTTTGCTCACCGTTCTTGTGATCATTTTGACCCCACGGGGTGAGATCTTGCGTGGTGCCCCAGATCGAGGGAGATTATCAGTGGTCTCCCGAGTGGCGCAGTGGTCTAAGGCACTGCATCGCAGTGCTAGCTGTGCCACTAGAGATCCTGGTTCGAATCCAGGCTCTGTCATAGCCGGCCGCGACCGGGAGACCCATGGGGTGGCGCACAATTGGCAGGGATGTAGCTCAGTTGGTAGAGCATGGCGTTTGCAATGCCATGGTTGTGGGTTCGATTCCCGCGGGGGGCCAGTATGAAAAACAAAATAAAAATAATGTATGCACTCTGGATAAGAGTGTCTGCTAAAAATGACTAAAATGTAAAAAATAAAGAGGGAGATTATCAGTGGTCTTGTATGTCTTCCATTTCCTAATAATTGCTCCCACAGTTGATTTCTTCAAACCAAGCTGCTTACCTATTGCAGATTCAGTCTTCCCAGCCTAGTGCAGGTCTACAATTTTGTTTCTGGTGTCCTTTGACAGCTCTTTGGTCTTGGCCATAGTAGAGTTTGGAGTGTGACTGTTTGAGGTTGTGGACAGGTGTCTTTTATACTGATAACAAGTTCAAACAGGTGCCATTAATACAGGTAACGAGTGGAGGACAGAGGAGCCTCTTAAAGAAGAAGTTACAGGTCTGTGAGAGCCAGAAATCTTGCTTGTTTGTAGGTGACCAAATACTTATTTTCCACCATAATTTGCAAATAAATTCATTAAAAATCCTACAATGTGATTTTCTGGGGAAAAAATGCTCAATTTGTCTGTCATAGTTGACGTGTACCTATGATGAAAATTACAGGCCTCTCATCTTTTTAAGTGGGAGAACTTGCACAATTGGTGGCTGACTAAATACTTTTTTTCCCCACTGTATAATCTTTGTATCAAGCGGTCGGTGAATTGATGTGTCTGCAGAACTTGATAGCAGTTTTCCGGTGTAGATTATGAGACAAAAACCCCTTATTCATCATGGGTTCTCTCTTTCATATGTAACTATAAATTGGATGCCTTTTTGTGTACGCATGTTCAAACACAGTAACATTCACAATGCTCCCGATATTCATGTTGATGGTTGTCACATTATTAAGAGGCTCTGATAGGCTCCTAACCTTTTCTTTATCTATGAACATTGTTACACTTTGACATTAGGTTATGATTGATGTAGTGACCTGTTTAATAAACATGTTTTACAAACATAATGTAAAGGAAGATTCAGTATTATTTGTATGAAAAAATGTATGCACTCACTAACTGTAAGTCGCTCTGGATAAGAGCATTTGCTAAATGACTAAAAATGTAAATGTAAATATTTGGACCATCACCCTGCTGAAAGGCTGCCTGCTACATCTCCTCTTCACCACTAGATGGCACTATGAGCCCCAATGGGCTTTTATCGCTTCAATGAACCACACCTCACACAATGGAATTCCACTAGCAGAGGTAAACCACTTCTAAGGTCATGGCTAGAAGGGTTTCAGCTTTTGTCAGAATTGACTTCTCGTAGCAGGTTTAGGAGAACTTACACAGCAGGTTAGGAGAATAAACGTGGCAGGTTAGGAAAGGGTTAGCTAAAATGCACCAAAAAAATATATACATTTAAAGATACATTTGACAAAAGCTGGAATCCCATCTATACATGACCCACTTCAAACCTATGTGATTCATGATGTATCTGCCCCCTTTTGAAGTCCTGTGAAGTTGATTCTTCCTCTTCTTTCTGCATGCATCTACTATACGAGGGGGCTTATATGGCAACTGGCCTGGTATGGCAACTGCTTGGCCTCTGACCGCAAGGCACTACAGAGGGTAGTGCGTACGGCCCAGTACATCACTGGGGCAAAGCTCCCTGCCATCCAGGACCTCTATACCAGGCGGTGTCAGAGGAAGGCCCTCAAAATTGTCAAAGACTCCAGTCACCCTAGTCATAGACTGTTCTCTCTGCTACCGCACGGCAAGCGGTACCGGAGTGCCAAGTCTAGGTCCAAAAGACTTCTCAACAGCTTCTACCCCCAAGCCATAAGACTCCTGAACAGCTAATCATGGCTACCCGGACTATTTGCACTGCCCCCCCACCCCATCCTTTTTACGCTGCTGCTACTCTGTTAAGTATTTATGCATAGTCACTTTAACTCTACCCACATGTACATATTACCTCAACTAGCCGGTGCCCCCGCACATTGACTATGCAACGGTACCCCCCTGTATATATAGCCTCCCTACTGTCACTTTATTCTATTGTATATATAGCCTCCCTACTGTCACTTTATTTTTTACTTCTGCTCTTTTTTTCTCAACACTTTTTTGTTGTTGTTTTATTCTTACTTTTTTTGTTTAAAATAAATGCACTGTTGGTTAAGGGCTGTAAGTAAGCATTTCACTGTAATGTCTGCACCTGTTGTATTCGGCGCATGTGACCAATAAAATTTGATTTGATTTGATTTGATTTGATTTGATTTATAATATAGCAATAGCTAATATATCTGTCCAAAATGACCCAGATGTGAAGATAGGAAAGTGGATAAAAATAGGGACCAAAGCAAATGTCTGTAGAGGGAGGGGACTGGGATGGAGGGAGGGGACTGGAGGGAGGGGACTGGGATAGAGGGAGGGGACTGGGATGGAGGGAGGGGACTGGGATGGAGGGAGGGGACCGGGATGGAGGGAGGGGACCGGGATGGAGGGAGGGGACTGGGATGTAGGGGGGAGAGAGTAATAGATTGGGCCAGTGCACTGAGCCCAGCAGGTGGGTGGTCAGGGGTAGATGTGTACCCTACTAGCCTGGAGGCTTGGCCTGGCACTGAAAGGAGAGACTCCTGAAAATAAGATGAAAAGTAATGAAGGGGAGTAGACACAAATGCACGCGCGCGCACACACACACACACACACACACACACACACACACACACACACACAGAGAAAATAAATACTTTGGAATCAGAAAAGCGGAGCGACATTTTTGATGAATGATGAGGACCTATAATGTTGTACAAACAGTTTCTCTTTCTCATCTCTCTTCAGAGAATCAACTAATAGTCGACTATAAACGGTTTTGTGAATGCTACGTACCTTTACTTCCCTACTCTCCTCATCAGCCTCAACTGTAGATGGAATTTCATGTTTGTTCATCAGTTTCTCCTCTACCAAATTTTCCAAAGAGGTGGAAGATTCATTTTTGTTCAGTTGAGTGAGTACGAGGGATGAGAGAAGAGCCAGTAGGAGGTCTTAATCTGTGACTGGTTAGGCCCCTCACCTCCTCCTCCTCCCCTGCCTGTTTCCATGGTTGCAGGGCCGGGGCCCCCCTCCTGCTGAGCCCTGATCCAAGACAGGCCAGCACCTCAGCAGGGGCACAATTACTGCAGCCTCAAGCCTGTCACCACAACCTTCACCACCACCACCACCATGGCTGACCGCTCCTCTCCTATGACAGGAGTCTCCTCAGAACAGTGCCATGGAGGGCAATGAGGATTATTATGGTGAAGAGGAATGAGGAGAACAGGGAAGATGAAGATATGGGGGCATTTTGGAAATCAAAAAATCGAAATCAAATATGTGGCAACCATGATTACTCAGTCGCTTGTGAAATTGGTGTGATATTACTGAGTACACATTTTATATTTGTGAGGTTGTGCCCCAAAACGTAGAACCGACAGGAAGTCTGTTGACATTGGCACAGCCTGGCTATCCTTAAAAATCAACACGACTAGACCCCCTCAACGATGGCAGACAATTGCGTGACAAAGGGCCGTTCGAAACTGCTTATATGGGTTGATCCTCTTAGAACGTACTGCCAGCTAAGCCAGCAGATCTATACGAATAGAACTGAAGGGTAGGTTAAAGAGGTGAGTAAGAGTTGTGTGCCAATTCAATGCCAACAGTAAAATAAACACCTGCAATAGATAATACATGAATGGTGCAGTGCATGGATTTAAATATCGGTTCTCTCTGCTCCCGTGCTCATTGTCAGAATGCATTCATTCTATTAATCTGATAAAGGATATCCAGGTATTTCAACACAATTTGTTAATTTGCTAAACAGATGACATCTCATAGGCTATATTGAGAGCAGATGAATGTACATATATACACAATGTACAGCATCATAATAAATAAACAGGGAAAAACAAAATTAAAGTCTTACCAATTTATTGGCCATTTGGGATACACTGCACCAATAGAATCCATTCCATCAAATCAACGAGCCATGAATTAAAGGACACAATTATTATTTTTTTAAAGGTCAGATTTATGTAATTTATTTTATGCTTCCTGTTATTATTAAACTTTTGCCTTGTTCTATGGTAGTTTACATTTAGCTTTCATTTAATTTTTAAAACAACAGATGCCTACTTGAGTCTGAATCTGATGCTAGTTTGACAAACTGAACATAGGCTTCTACCAGATGTATTTAAATAGAACTGAACAACATAGGCCTATTCCAGATGTATTTAAATCGAACTGAACAACATTGGCCTCTACCAGATTTATTTAAATCGAACAACATAGGCCTCTACCAGATATATTTAAATCTAACTGAACAACATTGGCCTCTACCAGATGTATTTAAATCGAACAACATAGGCCTCTACCAGATGTATTTAAATCGAACTGAACAACATTGGCCTCTACCAGATGTATTTAAATCGAACAACATAGGCCTCTACCAGATGTATTTAAATCGAACTGAACAACATTGGCCTCTACCAGATGTATTTAAATCGAACAACATAAGCCTCTACCAGATGTATTTACAATTTTTCACTTGATGTTCAACTGAACACTTTCAGATTATTTTGTGTCTTGGGGGCAGTAATGGGTTGTCAACTTTTGCTTTGTCCTCAAATGCTGGATCTTGTGACTCATTTAGCAAAAGGTAGGCTACCACTCCCAACATCAAAAAAATAAACGCCTAAACATCTATACAAATGGATCTTATCTAAGTTATTAGACTCAACATCGTATAAATTGTCCATAAACATGTTTCTTATTAAAGTTGACTGAAGTTGCATGCCTCTTATGAATATAATAGAAATATAATTTTTATTTGATTTATTTATTCTCGCAAATGTATACACCAACATAATAAATTCCAACAAAAACACAATTAAATAAATGATATTATAAACGGTATATTTTAAGCAATTCATTTTTATATTGTTGTTTTCAAAGGGCGACATGGAATGTCGACCACAGTAGACCTATCTTTTTCTGTCTTAAAACAGATTCTGACAAAAGAGCTCAAATCGGCTAGCACTAGCCTATTAACATGCAAATAGGCCTATACTGTCCTTGTACTCTATGTATTAATACATTTCCTCTGTCATCTGCTTTCCTTCTTTCTTTTTATACACTTAGTTTCTATAGGTTTATTTTGCTTTTTCTTATTCATTTCGTATCTTTTTGTCTTTCATCACGTTTAATTTATTTGTTTTTTATCAGTAGCCTATAGGCTTATTTGGAGGCCTATCTATTAATTTAAAGGCTTTGTGTGGGTCACATTTTCGCCTGTTAAATAGTAATTATGTAGGCTATTCCAAGGATAAGACTTTTCCCAACATTTGGGAAGATACAGAATAAAGATCACTCCAAAAGTATTGCAATTGATCATCATTTTATGATGGGGCCTTTAAAGCGTAACACTAAGGCAATGCATAGGCCTATACCCTGTGTTTTCTGTACCTTTGTTGAAAACTTGGCAAACGTAGGCCTATAGGCCTGTGTTCCTAATTCTATAGAAGTTGTAGTGTTCCCACTTGGACAGTTAACCATTTCAAACGTACCATTCAACCAATTTGGTTGAGAGATCCTCTTTAAATATTGACTTGACCAGCAGCATGGATGTTTTTGTCGAGTCTTCGATGGTTGAGGATGTAGGTCTACACGGAGCTGGTGGCGTGGACCACTCATATCCAGAAGTTCCCGTTGGAGAGTTCCCCGAGGTTTGAGATTTGTGAACCTGCTAAGTGAGAACATTTATTGTACATTTGATAATTTAAAACTGTATTTTTTGATTGATCCCCCCCAAAAAATTAAACCGCCTATGTAGTCCTTCAGTTGTTTTTGTAATCTGTTGTGTGTTTTTTTAAATTATAAATAACAACGCAGAAAGGTGATTTCTAGGTCATATGCCTATAGGTAACTGCCAAAATAAAGGAAACACTTGAGTAAATGAGGGATAAAAAGTATATTGAAAGCAGTTGCTTCCACACAGGTGTGGTTCCTGAGTTAATTAAGCAATTTTCATCTCATCATGCTTAGGGTAATGTAAGCTGTTCTGGCTCGCGGTGGCCTAACGCCCTATTTACACTAGGTTGGTGTTTCCTGTATTTAGGCAGGTACCGGTACATTTGCATTCATTCTCCAGAAAATATGGCTTACCTTCGAGTGTTTCCTCAGAGAGCTGGGATGAGTGTAGGCCTTGTTGCATACCTTGCAGATGTATGGCTTGTCTGAGGTATGAACGTGCATGTGTTTTTTTCGGTCGCTGCTATTTGCGAACCGCCTGTCGCAGCCTTCGAATTCGCATTTGAAGGGCTTCTCACCTGCCAAAGAAAATGTGTAGCCTAATTTTAACATAGAAATTAAGTTCACAAATTGTAATGTGTTGTGCGTCAAAATTGCATTTGGATAGGCCTATTGACGTGTAATTGGCCAAAGTTGGACCCATAGCAGTCTTAAACAGAGAGAGCATTGTAACTTCAACCATGTTTAAATAAACCATGAAATATTGTGTGTTAGGCCGGTTGGTTTGATAGCATGTATGGAGGCTCATTACCTGTATGAATCCTTTTATGTATTTTCAAGTTTTCCGACCTGGCAAACATTTTTCCACAGCCATGAAACGGACAATTGAATGGCTTTTCTCCAGTGTGTACACGAATGTGGTTGACTAATTTATACTTTGCTTTAAAAGATTTGCCTAATCTCGGACAATCCTCCCAAAAGCAAGTATGCAGACCCTGGTCTGGACCGCCGACGTGATCCATGGAGACGTGCGTAACCAGCTCGAACATGGAGCAAAACATGTTGCCGCACGTTTTTTGGGGTTGATTCGTCTGATTCTCATCTATCCATTTACAAGTGACGTCCTGCTTAGAGGGCTGTCGCATGTATCGAAAGAAAGCACAGTGACCATTCTGTGTTGTCACTCTCATGCCCATATCCACATTGTGATCAAAGTGGAGCTGGGTATCACTGAAATGCGGGATGGAGACGGGTTGATGCGGATCTGCTCCCACGTATATGTCTCTCTGTGTACCCAAATGCGCCCTGCTATTCGCCATGTATCCATTTGGGGATGCGCTCTGTTCGCCTATAGATGAAAAGAGAGTGTGCGCTGGGTTTTCAGAGATACTTGGGGGAATTCGCACACTTCCTGTTGAGGTGCGGCTGAAAAATCCGTGCCGAGTATCTCTTGCTGCGGAATCGATAATGTCTGGAGTGCGATAGGTGAACGTAAAATTCCTGGAGTCGATAGCTGTGTATCCATGTGAACCGAAGTGCCCTCCGTAGCGGCTTCCTAGCGCAGCTGCGTATCCAGAGACTTTGGCAATCAACTGGGACTTCTTTGCGGGGGCAATGTCTTGACACGCGGCAATGAGATTGAAGTCTGCGAAGTGAGAGGTCTCTCCATACGGGCTGATCCCTAACCGAAGGTCGTTGCCCCCGGGTTCATGTTGTCTTGGTATTCCAACGCCAAGCGCGGAGAATTGCGCACCACGGTCAACTAGCTTGGTCATTGAAGCGCAGAAGATGGAAAACGAATAAAGCAATACGGAAACCTTTTACATCTTTATAACAGCCAAATGGTCTCCAAAATGGCCATACTGCGCGAAAATCGTATGTATGCTTCCATTCTGTTAAATGTAGGCTAACCCACACAATTCCTTGAAATCTCAAGGTTTTCAGAGGGCACAAACAGTGAGAGGGGGTCAAACTCCCACCACTTTTGATTGCGTAGCCTAAATGTATTTGGTCGAATCAAGTCAATCACTCCACCCAAATACGACAACAGCGGCGCCCATACAGTAAACCAATGACATCCAAGATAACCTCTTGGCACGTGATTTTCGCACAGTGAATTAATTGACAAGCTATTTCCTCATTGGCAAACTGGTAGCCTGCATGCCCTCTACATAGAAAGCGTCTGTAGTAGTAACATTAAACCCGTCAAGCTGTCGTATTTATTGACTATCAAAAAGTGTAGCTTTATTCCCATGTCCTCCATGACTCTGTTTCGCGTCATTGCTATAAGCTTCACACTAATTACCACCACTATACCTGCAATGATGCTGTAGATCGGCAATGTTTGGAATTTCAGTATTGGGTAATTCAACCAAACCCGCACTGAAGTATTTACACCGTAACTTCTAGCGTGTTCCCAGACAGGTCTTTAGAGCCCATGCCCATGAAAATGCCTCCAAATAAAAACTACATTTGCGCAGTTTACAAAATTATTACACTGAACCAAAATATAAAAGCAACATGCAACAATTTCAAAGAATTTACTGAGTTACAGTTCATAAGGAAATCAGTCAATTTAAATACATTAATTAGGCCCTAATCTATGGATTTCAAGACTGGGAATACAGATATGCATCTGTTGGTCACAGATACCTTAAAAAAAAGGTACCGGCATGATTCAGAAAACCAGTCAGTATCTGGTGTGACCACCATTTGCCTCATGTTGTGCGACACATCTCCTTTGCATAGAGTTGATCAGGCTGTTGATTGTGGCCTGTGGAATGTTGTCCCACTCCTCTTCAAAGTCTGTGCGAAGTTGCTGGATATTGGCGGGAACTGGAACACGCTGTCGTACACGTCGATCCAGAGCATCCTAAACATGCTCAATGGATGACATGTCTGGTGAGTATGCAGACCATTGAAGAACTGGGACATTTTCAGCTTCCAGGAATTGTGTACAGAACCTTGCGACATGGGGCCGTGCATTATCATGCTGAAACAACATGAGCTGAGGGCGGCAGATGAATGGCACGACGATGGGCCTCAGGATCTTTTTTCAAATCAAATCAAATCACATTTTATTGGCCACATGCGCCGAATAAACAGGTGCAGACATTACAGTAAAATGCTTACTTACAGCCCTTAACCAACAGTGCATTTATTTTTAATAAAAAAGTAGAATAAAACAACAACAAAAGTGTTGAGAAAAAAAGAAGTAAAATAAAATAACGGTAGGGAGGCTATATATACAGGGGGGTACCGGTGCAGAGTCAATGTGCGGGGGCACCGGCTAGTTGAGGTAGTTGAGGTAATATGTACATGTGGGTAGAGTTAAAGTGACTATGCATAAATAATTAACAGAGTAGCAGCAGCGTAAAAAGATGGGGTGGGGGGCAGTGCAAATAGTCCGGGTAGCCATGATTAGCTATTCAGGAGTCTTATGGCTTGGGGGTAGAAGCTGTTGAGAAGTCTTTTGGACCTAGACTTGGCACTCCGGTACCGCTTGCCATGTGGTAGCAGAGAGAACAGTCTATGACTAGGGTGGCTGGAGTCTGACAATTTTGAGGGCCTTCCTCTGACACCGCCTGGTATAGAGGTCCTGGATGGCAGGAAGCTTGGCCCCAGTGATGTACTGGGCCATACGCACTACCCTCTGTAGTGCCTTGCGGTCGGAGGCCAAGCAGTTGCCATACCAGGCGGTGATGCAACCAGTCAGGATGCTCTCGATGGTGCAGCTGTATAATTTTTTGAGGATCTGAGGACCCATGCCAAATCTTTTCAGTCTCCTGAGGGGGAATAGGCTTTGTCGTGCCCTCTTCACGACTGTCTTGGTGTGTTTGGACCATGATAGTTCGTTGGTGATGTGGACACCAAGGAACTTGAAGCTCTCAACCTGTTCCACTACAGCCCCGTCGATGAGAATGGGGGCGTGCTCAGTCCTCTTTTTTTTCCTGTAGTCCACAATCATCTCCTTTGTCTTGGTCACGTTGAGGGAGAGGTTGTTATCCTGGCACCACACGGCCAGGTCTTTGACCTCCTCCCTATAGGCTGTCTCATCGTTGTCGGTGATCAGGCCTACCACTGTTGTGTCGTCGGCAAACTTAATGATGGTGTTGGAGTCGTGCCTGGCCATGCAGTCATGGGTGAACAGGGAGTACAGGAGGGGACTGAGCACGCACCCCTGAGGGGCCCCCGTGTTGAGGATCAGTGTGGCAGATGTGTTGTTACCTACCCTTACCACCTGGGGGCGGCCCGTCAGGAAGTCCAGGATCCAGTTGCAGAGGGAGGTGTTTAGTCCCAGGATCCTTAGCTTAGTGATGAGCTTTGAGGGCACTATGGTGTTGAATGCTGAGCTGTAGTCAATGAATAACATTATCACGTAGGTGTTCCTCTTGTCCAGGTGGGAAAGGGCAGTGTGGAGTGCAATAGAGATTGCATCATCTGTGGATCTGTTGGGGCGGTATGCAAATTGGAGTGGGTCTAGGGTTTCTGGGATAATGGTGTTGATGTGAGCCATGACCAGCCTTTCAAAGCACTTCATGGCTACAGACGTCAGTGCTACAGGTCGGTAGTCATTTAGGCAGGTTATCTTAGAGTCCTTGGGCACGGAGACTATGGTGGTCTGCTTGAAACATGTTGGTATTACAGACTCAGTCAGGGACATGTTGAAAATGTCAGTGAAGACACTTGCCAGTTGGTCAGCACATGCTCAGAGTACACGTCCTGGTAATCTGTCTGGCCCTGCGGCCTTGTGAATGTTGACCTGCTCAAAAGTCTTACTCACATCGGCTACGGAGAGCGTGATCACATAGTCATCCGGAACAGCTGGTGCTCTCATGCATGCTTCAGTGTTGCTTGCCTCGAAGCGAGCATAGAAGTGGTTTAGCTCGTCTGTAAGTATTGTGTCACTAGGCAGCTCGCGGCTGTGTTTCCCTTTGTAGTCTGTAATAGTTTTCAAGCCCTGCCACATCTGACGAGCGTCAGAGCCGGTGTAGTACGATTCAATCTTAGTCCTGTATTGACTCTTTGCCTGTTTGATGATCTTGTCACGGTATCTCTGTGCATTCAAATTGCCATCCATAAAATGCAATTGTGTTCATTGTCCGTAGCTTATGCCTGCCCATACCATAACCCCACCGACACCATGGGGCAACGTTGAAATCAGCAAACCGCTCTCCCAAACAACGCCATACACGCGGCCTGCCATATGCCCGGTAAAGTTAAAACCGGGACTCATCCGTGAAGAGCACACTTCTCCAGCATGCCAGTGGCCATCGAAGGTGAGCATTTGCCCACTGAAGTCAGTTACGACACAAACTGCAGTCAGGTCAAGACCCTGGTGAGGACGACGAGCATGTAGATGAGCTTCCCTGAGACGGTTTCTGACAGTTTGTGCAAAAGTTATTCGGTTGTGCATACCCACAGTTTCATCAGCTGTCCGGGTGGCTGGTCTCAGACGATCCCGCAGGTGAAGAAGCCAGATGTGGAGGACCTGGGCTGGAGTGGTTACATGTCGTCTGCGGTTGTGAGGCCGGTTGGACGTACTGCCAAATTCTCTAAAACAACATTATAGTAGAGAAATTAACATTAAATTATCTGGAAACAGCTCTGGTTGACATTCCTGCAGTCAGCATGCCAATTGCATGCTCCCTCAACTTGAGACATCTATGGCATTGTGTTGTGTGACAAAACTGCAGATTTTAGTGGCCTTTTATTGTCCCCAGCACAAGGTGCACATGTAATGAGCATGCTGTTTAATCAGCTTCTTGATATGCCACACCTGTCAGGTGGATGGATTATCTTGGCAAAGGAGAAATGCTCACTAACAGGGATGTAAACAAATGTGTGCCCAATTTGAGAGAAATAAGCTTTTTGTGTGTATGGAAAATTTCTGGGATCTTCTATTTCAGCTCATGAAACATGGGACCAACACTTTACATGTTGCGTTTATATTTATGTTCACTGTACGAGCTGGGTCATTTGATCCAATCCGGCCCCATGCATGTTTTGAAAATAAAATAAAAAAATATGGTGTATTTGAAACAACTGATATTTTGCAACAGAATTCATAATAACACCAGTATCATATCAATTGTATAAATATATGTTATTTTCTGAATTTATAGACAAGCCCCAATAGACAAATCGTCATATGTCAGAGAAATGGAGAACTGCTAGCCTAGGCTACTGTTTTACACACAGGAAACATGTCAGTGTATTTATGCAACAATATGTTATTGAATATGTTATCACCAATCACTTACACGTAATTCGAAAGGACTATGTTTATGTGCGTATAGGCCTAAACATTTTGACATTTCAAGGAGGTTTTATGTAGCCTATGGTTTAGGCTATATTTATTTATCCCAAGAATCACTTTTGTTTCAGAGCAATTGAGCAATTTCATCGAGTTTTGCTAGCAGGTGTAGGTTACAGTGGTAGGCTATAACCCCGTGACCAGACAGTTCACAATTCAAACAAACAAAATTAAAATACAACTTTTGGAGTTATGGTTAGCTTAGGTTATGGTTAGCTGAATGACTATAGTTGCTATAAAACTGTTTTCGCTGTTGTATTGGCCAATTATCATAGTTTTACCCACATAAAGTTCAATATCAACCTGAACCACAATTTCAATAAATATGGCATAGAATAGAGACAATTGCATTGGTGCATATTAGATTAATACAAGGTTTTAAAAGCTAGAGTCCTTAGTTGCTACATCATTCTTTTGACTTCTAAATTAATTATATAACCCATTGATTCTTGAAGAATATACAGTCAGGTCCATAATTATTGGCACCATTGATAAAGATGAGCAAAAATCCTATACAATAAATACAAATACTGAGCTATATTGCATGCTATGTTTTGTGTGAAAATTATATTTTATACTAATACATTTGCTCTGAAAAAGAGATTTTGTTTAAGTAATAAAAAACTCAAAGATAGGGGTCAATTATTGGCAGCCCTGTTTTCAGTACTACTCCATCACCCTCCCCTTGTGAGGATAACAACACTGAATCTTTTTATAAAATGTTTTATGAGTTGGAGAACATGTTGGGAGGGATCTTGGATTATTCCTCCATACAGAATCTTTCCAGATCCTTGATATCCTTTGTCTGCGCTTATGGACTGCCCTCTTCAATTCAAACCACAGGTTTTCAATGGGGTTCATGGCCGGAGACTGAGATGGCCAATGCAAAATGTTTATTTTGTGGTCATTTAACAATTTCTTTGTGGATTTTGATGTGTGCTTTGGGTCATTGTCTTGCTGGAAGATCCAATTGCGGCCAAGTGTCAACCTCCTGGCAAAGGCAAACAAGTTTTTGGCTAAAATAACATCAAAGATCCACCACCATATTTTACAGTAGGTATGAGGTACTTTTCTGCATATGCAGTTTTTCAACACCAAACCCACCACTGGTGTGCATGGCCAAACAGCTCTATTTCCATGTCCTCTGACCATAGCACCGGTTCCAATGCCGTTTAGCAAACTCCAGGCGGTGTCACGGATCAGATTGGGGCATTACGGCGGCCCTCCGCAGGTAGCCTATCACATGGAGTACCAGATGCAGCACACAGTAGCTCTAATTAAATGAATAAATAAATACAATAATTAACTATCCAGGTAGCCTGGTCTATGACATTTCTAATTCGTGAAAACAGAGCTACAATTTGCAGACATCCAATGGTGCCTTAATCGTAATCCGTTTTTGTAAAAACAGTTTGGAGCCATTGGAAACTATAGGCCTGGTGGATCAAAACATACAAGTGAGGAAATCCTGAAGCTTTTCCCCAACATTAGCATGGACCTTCTTTTTGGATGCAAGAAGCATCTCCCTTTGCTATCTATCTACTTTCTTATGATGCTTTTTCTCATCCAGTTGCTGCAGGGATGTCCCTCAGTTTCCCTTTTGAGGAGTCAGTATGATCATTGTGATCCATGGTTCGAAGCTCTCGCTGATGCTAAGAAGTGAGGTGTATTCAATAACCCCACAAGCAAACAAGTTGATACAATTCACACAAGAAACCAATCGGATTTGTATTATTATGTTTGTGATTGGCAATAAACGTGCACTAACCAATCTAGCATGTTGGGACGTTATATTCAGATTCATTCAAATTGCCTCGGCATCAGAGGCATCAGCAATCTCATGCAAGTAGCATTCAGAGGCCTTTGGCATTGAAAGGGAATTCACCATAACCACAGAATAAACATGAATTAATTCCTTATGATGATCACTCCTTCTGTCTTTGGTCAAAATGCAAAGCATTGAATGCAGGCTTCAATAACAAGCTCCTTAATAATTCTAAACTCAAAAGGCAGCATACACAGTGCTTGCCTTGGGCAGGAGCTCACCGGAGCAGAGTACAAGCACCTCAAATGTTCTACTGCTTGAGTTCCTGTTCCTCTTATAGAATATTAGCTCCGAAGTATTGTGGAGCTCCTGCACCTAAATATAAACAGTACAGGCACCCAAAATGAGTACCAGAACCTATTTCAGTCCAAGTCAAGTACTGAGCATACACGATTCAGTTCATAGTAACCAAGTCCCATTATTAAATCAATATCAAAACACTCATGATCATAAAGGCACCAGTATGAGACAAAGGATGTTGGGGCATCAATAAGTTCAAACATCTCTGAGCCTGATATTTAATACAGATACAGTAGCATAGATTGAATCTGTTCAAATTCCTCATTCACTTGCCAAATTGATTAAATATATCTAATGGATGCACCCCTAAATGTAGCCAACCAACACTTTTTATATTTTAATGTCTATTTATGTAAATAAAGGCTATTATTATGTTATGAGCTGTCATGCGCTGCATGAATTTGTCAAGAAAAATATGACTCAGGGATGGTAGCCATTTTTATATGTTCTTGTGTTATTGACTGTACGTTTTTGTTTATCCCATATGTAACTCTGTGTTGTTGTTGTTGTTTTTATCACACTGCTTTGCTTTATCTTGGCCAGGTCGCAGTTGTAAATGAGAACTTGTTCTCAACTGGCCTACCTGGTTAAATAAAGGTGAAATAACAGTAGTAGTAGGATGAAAGGTTGTATCAGGATCCTCCATGTTTTGTGAGTGTCTGATAATGTTTCAATGAGTTAGAAATATTATTGAAATATTTGTCAATGAGAAAGACTTTAAATATTATTCACAACGTGACTTTGATTTTGTTCGGTTTAATATTATCACAGCCTTTGATATGAAAGAACATTTGTAATTGAAACTACTCCAATACTAGTAGTACCAATGTAACAGAACAAAGGATATCCCATACTGTTTGTGACTGTCTCATTTCTGTTACTTATGAGACATGTATCAATTGACCCTTACTCACCATTGTCACAATATGCTCATTGTATAATTGATGGGTAAACATTATATTTGACACTACGGTTGAACTTTCCGTGTCCCTGTGTGTTTTCGTATTAACAACTAGCACAAGCAGCATCAATAGTGAAGCCTAAAATGTCAAGAAGTATTCAAAAAGGCAAGTCCCTATTATTGAGTCTTCAACAGTAGTATACAAGGTATTGATTTACTTTATATATATATATATATCTATATGTATTGTTTGTCTTCTTATTGAATCTCATTTGAAAATTAAGTCAATGAAAATAAAGTAAACCACTAGCCTACCAGTATTCATTGTGCACATACTGTTCAATAAAAAATTAAACAGTGTATTTGATTATGTCTATGTTCCCAATATACAGCAAACCCACCAATTAAGACGTCAAATAAAGTGCATTGCATCTGTCATGTACATCATCAGTAATGTGTAATCTAACCCGTGATTGTTTAGTTTGTTGAGTATAAATATTGAGATCTTTTTCTGCCAGTGACAGTAATAATACAGTATATCTCAAATATTCTTTATCAAATGACCTGCCATTC
This sequence comes from Coregonus lavaretus, assembly GCF_964263955.1. NCBI lineage: Eukaryota > Metazoa > Chordata > Actinopteri > Salmoniformes > Salmonidae > Coregonus > Coregonus lavaretus. The sequence continues at coordinate 68,565 of NW_028165949.1, read as the reverse complement.
ATACTACAAACTATAATCCATAAACACAGACAAACCTGTATTGACGATAGCCTAACCATTTACAAAACCTGAACAAGCTAACATTACATTACCCAACAACAAAATGTACAGACTATTATTTGAACAATTGCAATCCGAGGTTTGTAAAACGTCAAACTAAATACTGTATATGCATTCTTGCAACCTCTGTCTGTATTAGTAAACATAATCCTTACCCCCAAAAATGTATTGTTATCACAAAATATGTCCATGTATTTCAAATATTTTCACATTAAAACCATCCCCAAACCCTTGCCCTCTAAAAGTTATTTATCCTGGAGGAGCAAAGTGAGATGACGGTACAGTACATTGGAGGCTTACCTCTATATTTCCCTGCTGGCTCCAGTGCCTATGAAAAGATCCCCAATACAAGCATACAGTACAGTTGTCCACTCACTTAAGACTACAGATACTATTTGGGCCAGTAGCTTTTATGAGGAGATACTAAGAAGGGGCCTTTGTGAGAATTTGGATGGCACATTAAACCTGCATTATATGGGCCATTAGAAGAGAAAGATAATGTACTTCAGGCTTCTTTTTAAAGTACAAATAAAGGATCTGATCGTACAGCATATGTGGAAGAAGAGAGGAGAGGGGAGGGAGGTGGGGGATATTTTAGAAGTGGTATCCCATTCCCTTATAAGGAGCTCAGATCTCTTGCTGTTTTGTCTCTTTTCAAATGTCCCCCACACAGTTATACAAATAACTATAGTCTTGCTCATCATGATGATCCATCTACAGTAGGCCTATGTGTAATTAACTGAAGAGAAGAAACAGTTGAATGGCTGACAGATTGAATAGGTGATTCTCTTTTATGAAAGAAAAGGGGAGATGAGATGTGAGAGAAATTATATGGATTAGAGGCCTCTCATCACAAAACAGGGGACAGAGAGGGAGAAAGCACTATGCCCCCTGCTGGCTACTTCTGTCTTTTTCCTTGAATAGTTATGCTGAGATGATGAGAGTATGGCGATGCTGTTCGCAACACTAACTGTGATAAAACCCCTTTTAGTCCAAGCAGGTTGTGGACGATTGTGGGTTTGGTTTCAATATAAATAAATGAAATCTTTGGACATGTCGTCATATTTATATGATGGCACATATACTTTTATCCCATTTATATTACACTTATCCTGTACTATTCAAAATTGTAGTACAAAAGGTTTAACAGAAAAATCCCATTTACATTAGAAGAGAGTGCCCTCTGTTGCATAGATAAAAGCAGCACACTATGGTTGATGCAGGCATTTATCTTGAGCGCTGTACTCAATCTTAAAGCCGTTTTTACCTCAATATCAAATCCTTTCTCGGTAACAATTAAGTACCTTACTGTTATTGTTTTCAATTAAAATGGTCAAAAACAAACAAAAATAGCTTATTCGCAAAGAGTAATTCCTCAAACAAGAATTTTGCTAGGACTGTCTGCGAGTGGTCTGAGCGGGGAGGGGAAAACTGAAAACTAGCTGTTATTGGCAGAGAGTTTTGAACTCTCTTTCTTATTGGTCTATTAACGCCATCCCACCAAAATAGGCTGACATTTCTGGCTGTCTTTTCAAACTGCACTTACACTAAAAGTACATTATCATAATTTACACAATTTCACAGTATTATTCCAACCTCGTGTGGAAATATAAGAAAATCAAGATTTTTTATTTTTATTTCCTGTCCCGCCAAAATGGTTCCTGATAAATCCATAATCACTTTCCTATAGAACATATTAAAGAAGCACCTTTTGCTGGAAGGATAGCACCGGCCTGGGTCCATGTTTCCATGTATGTGTTGAGGTAAGGCAATTTGGAGGCAGATAAGAGAGGGGTTAGTGGACCTGCTCTATTGAATCCCTCTATATAGGAGTGACCAACCATGGCTGTGTGACTGTTTCTTTTTCAATATTCTGCCGTGAAAATTGATTCAGCCCAACTTAATCCTACCATTGTTTTGAACAATGGCTGCTTGTGGCCCTGATACATCTCAAACTAGAATGATATGGCTGTCCAGTGCGATTCTACTGCATTGAGATAATGACCCTGTTGGTGGGCTTTAGTCAGCCTGAACAGACAGTTGCCCAGACGGCATGAATCAAGCCCTGACACCTCACTCCAAAACAACAGCAGAAATCCTTAACAACCAGGTCTCAAATACACTCTTACTGCACCTTTTGAATGAGCCCTAATCATTACACTGACTAACTACAAGGGAGAGAGAGTTAACAAATAATGGGGTTAACAAATTGTAGAAGTGCACAGCTGGCCATACCTTGGCCTTTTCTTGTTTGGACAAAGTCTGTCCTCCGTTAGCTCTCCTCCGTGACCCGGAAACTGATAAGTGGTCGAGGACCGTGTCAATTCGTCAGCAGGCGAACGGAAAACGGTCCTCCCCTCCTCGATAGCCTCCTTTTGGAAGGGAAGAACAAGTATATCCTACTGCGGAATACTTTTGATATCTGCCACACCCAGTGGTGTAAAGTACTTAAGTAAAAATACTTTTATTTACTGATAAGTAGTATTTTTTTGGTATCTTTACTTTACTATTTATATTTTGGACTACTTTTACTCACATACATTTTCCCTGACACCCAAAAATATTGGTTACATTTCGAATGCTCAGGCAGGACAGCAATATGGTCCAATTCACGCACCTATCAATATAACACATTGTCATCCCTATTGCCTCTGTTCTGGTGGACTCACTAAACACAAATACTGCATTTGTAAATGATGTCTGAGTGTCGGAGTATGCCCCTGTCTGTTCGTACATTTAAAAAAAGAAAATTGTGCCATCGGGTTTGCTTAATATAAGGAATTTGATGTATAGCATTTACTTTTACTTTTTACTCAAGTATGATAATTGAGCACTTTTTCCACCACTGTACTTAAGTACATTTAAAACCAGATACTTTTCGACTTTTAATCAAGTAGTATGTTACTGGGTGACTTTCATTTTTACTAAAGTATGACAATTTAGTACTTTTTCCATCACCCTTTGAATCAGATGTTGTATTGTACTGTAGGAGGAGAAAGGCAGGCATATCAATAAAATGTCTTGCACAACTAACTTAATTTGTTTTTTATCACTTTATACATTTATTTTGGGTCCCCAACCCTGTAAACGTCTTTTGCCAGATGATGCGCAAGTTGAGACCCACTGGGCACAGACGTCAATTCAACATATATTCCACGTTGGTTCAACGTAATAACAACGTTGATTCAACCAGTGTGTGCTCAGTGGGGAAGGAGCTTTTTATTTCATACAAGCGCATTTTCGCCCACATTCAGTCTCCTTGCCGCCTCTCCTCGATTACCTTTGACCTTTTTCAAAAAGAGGCGAGAGAAGACGGAGGAGAGAGGACGCAGGAGTTCAATCAAACTAATTGAGAAAAGAGCCTTGTACAGTCGTCATGCATCTCTACATTAAAGGTTCAGTCTGTATTTTCTACATAAATAAAACATGTTTTCACAATATATAGCCTTTGATTCTTGAAGAATATTACTTATAAAGGCCTCATGAGTTTAGTTCAACTGTCTAACCCAATCAGCACTCAAAATATAAGCTCGTTTTACTTATTTGCTTGTAAACAATATATAGCCTCGAAACATGGTTAAGACTATAATTGTAAAATATCACTGATGGTCAGTCCTTGCATCCATAGCTCTGCCTATGAATTTCAAAGTGGTGACATTTTTCCAGCCCCATCCCTCAGCTGTTTACCGAAACAGTGGCTGGGTAGACTCTTTGTTATTGTTATTGCACATTTTTTATGGAATGGTGTCGACCCTTTGTTCACCAGTAGATGGCGACCTCGGTACTTACAGATGATGGAGAGGCTGCTGCAGAACTCCTCTCATACATTGGCTACACATCTGCATTCATTCAGGAGTGTGTCCAATGAAGAACTCCACTCTATTCACAATAAATTGTTATCATTTTCCCAACACAAGGCACGAGACCTTACATCTTTTGTCTGTTGTGTAGGCTAACCACAACCATTTCATTTTAACCTGTTAGACCAATTTCAATACGATCAATGTATGATTCAAAATCAATAATTTGTTATATCACAGTAGGATGTTTGTTTCTAGTAAAGTCCATCTCTATTCGCATGACCTTGACAGAACCCCTTGTGCTGAGATTTTAGTCTCTGATATACACTACATGACCAAAGGTATGTGGACACCTGCTTGTCGAACATCTCATTCCAAAATCATGGGCATTAATATGGAGTTGGTCCCCCGCTCTGCTGCTATAACAGCCTCCACTCTTCTGGGAAGGCTTTCCACTAGATGTTGGAACATTGCTGCGGGGACTTGCTTCCATTCAGCCACAAGAGCATTAGTGAGGTCGGGCACTGATGTTGGGCGATTAGGCCTGGCTCGCAGTCGGCGTTCCAATTCATCCTTAAGGTGTTCAATGGGGTTGAGGTCAGGGCTCTGTGCAGGCCAGTCAAGTTCTTCCACACCGATCTCGACAAACCATTTCTGTATGGACATCGCTTTGTGCACGGGAGCATTGTCATGCTGAAACAGGAAAGGGCCTTCCCCAAACTGTTGCCACAAAGTTGGAAGTACAGAATCGTCTAGAATGTCATTGTATGCTGTTGCGTTAAAACTTCCCTTCACTGGAACTAAGGGGCCTAGCCCGAACCATGAAAAACAGCCCCAGACCATTGTTATTTACAGTTAGCACTATGCATTGGGGCAGGTAGCGTTCTCCTGCATCTACCAAACCCAGATTTGCTCGTCGGACTGCCAGATGGTGAAGCATGATTCATATCTCCAGAGAACGCGTTTCCACTTCTCCAGAGTCCAATGGCGGCGAGCTTTACACCACTCCAGCCGACGCTTGGCAATGCGCATGGTGATCTTAGGCTTGTGTGCGGCTGTCGGCCATGGAAACCCATTTCATGAAGCTCCCGATGAACAGTTATTCTGCTGATGTTGCTTCCAGAGGCAGTTTGGAACTCAGTAGTGAGTGTTGCAACCGAGGACAGATTATTTTTACACGCTACGTGGCTCAGTGCTCGGCTGTCCCGGTCTGTGAGCTTGTGTGGCCTACCACTTTGCGGCTGAGCTGTTGTTGCTCCTAGACGTTTCCACTTCACAATAACAGCACTTACAGTTGACTGGGGCAGCTTTAGCAGGGCAGACATTTGACAAACTGATTTGTTGGAAAGGTGGCATCCTATGAAGGTGCCACGACGAAAGTCACTGAGCTCTTCAGTAAGGTCATTCTACTGCCAATGTTTGTCTATGGAGATTGCATGGCGGTGTGCTCAATTTTAAACACCTGTCAGCAACGGGTGTGGCTGAAATAGCAGAATCCACTAATTTGAAGGGGGGGTCCACATACTTTTGTGTATATATAGTGTATCAGCAGATAACATTCTACCTAAAGTCCCTGTGATCTGTCTATTAGTTCTTATCAATTGGTGTCCCTATACATTCCTGTACCTTTCAATGAATGCATAGACGATCTGAAAAGGTCTACTCTAAGAATAACTCATTTCTATTCTAGAGTACCATCTCTGTCTCTCTGTCTGCAGACAGAGGGCCTGAGCTGCATGGTAATAGTGTAGATGAGGTAGAGCTGTTCTGCATCGGGTGCTGGGTAAAAGCGTGCCTCTGGCAGAGGGCATGGAGGATTTGATGTGTTTGTGTACGCTACAGGAAAAGTTACAACCCTCTGGAGTAATCAGGGCTCACAGCCAATAAACATGATTTATTCCGGTAACCATATGCAGATGCATTTTAGATAGTGAAAAACAGAACACCGGTTCACTTTGAGAACATAAAAGGTAATGATCTAAGTAAGATCACGATTGTATTTTCTGGTGGGCCGTGCCGAGTTTTGTTTTTGCTTTTTAATCTGGTAAATATTTTTTCTGGAAAGTCTAGTCTGCCAAAATCCATTCTGTACTTTCCTGCAGCTTTTAATCAAAACCTGAAAACGAGTGCAAGGACCAATCATAAACCTTCTCCATCTCTATGCGAGGAAAAGATGCAGGTAGTGAGGCAGACAGACCAGACGGTGTACTTCCTCGCATTTAGAGGAATTCATTTCACAAGGTTGCTGTGGAGATAGGAGTTCATTAATGCTCTATAGACTCATCACCTTATGGCAGTCTCTTCATTCTGCCCCGTCTCACTGAGACAAAAGGGACAGCACATCTGAAGATAGGACTCAGACTGAATAGCCAGGTTTCCATAAATGTACCTGTCAGACACAGTCCATTCCTAACAGCTGTCCACGACATAGCCAACGTACTGCTAAAATGTACACCATATGGCCAAAAATATGTGGACACCCTTTCAAATTAGTGGATTTGGCTATTTCAGCTCAGTGACTTTCAACGTGGCACCGTCATAGGATGCCACCTTTCCAATAAGTCAGTTCGTCAAATTTCTGCCCTGCTAGAGCTGCCCCAGACAACTGTAAGTGCTCACTACCGAGTTCCAAACTGCCTCTGGAAGCAACGTCAGCACAATAACTGTTCGTCGGGAATGGGTTTCTAAGCCCAAGATCACCATGAGCAATGCCAAGCATCGGCTGGAGTGGTGTAAAGCTCGCCATCATTGGACTCTGGAGCAGTGGAAACGCGTTCTCTGGAGTGATGAATCACGCGTCACCATCTGGCAGTCCAACGGATGAATCTGGGTTTGGTGGATGCCAGGAGAACGCTACCTGCCCGAATGCAAAGTGCCAACTGTAAAGTTTGGTGGAGGAGGAATAATGGTCTGAGACTGTTTTACATGGTTCGGGCTAGGCCCCTTAGTTCCAGTGAATGGAAAACGTAACGCTACAGCATACAATGACATTCTAGATGATTCTGTGCTTCCAACTTTGTGGCAACAGTTTGGGGAAGGCCCTTTCCTGTTTCAGCATGACAATGCCCCGTGCACAAAGCGAGATCCATACAGAAATGGTTTGTCGAGATCGGTGTGGAAGAACTTGACTGGCCTGCACCGAGCCCTGACCTCAACCCCATTGAACAGCTTTGGGATGAATATATATTCCATATTAATGCCCATGATTTTGGAATGAGATGTTTGACGTGCAGTTGTCCACATACTGTATGTAGCCATTCCCTGCACTGATTGTGACTCAGGTTTTTATTTTATTATTTTATTTCACCTTTATTTAACCAGGTAAGCCAGTTGAGAACAAGTTCTCATTTACAACTGCGACCTGGCCAAGATAAAGTAAAGCAGTGCGATAAAAACAACAACACAGAGTTACATATGGGGTAAACAAAACATAGTCAAAAATACAACAGAAAATATATATACAGTGTGTGCGAATGTAGTAAGTTATGGAGGTAAGGCAATAAATAGGCCATAGTGCAAAATAATTACAATTAGTATTAACACTGGAATGATAGATGTGCAAAAGATGATGTGCAAATAGAGATACTGGGGTGCAAATTAGCAAAATAAATAACAATATGGGGATGAGGTAGTTGGGTGGGCTAATTTCAGAATGGCTGTGTATAGGTGCAGTGATCGGTAAGCTGCTCTGACAACTGACGCTTAAAGTTAGTGAGGGAGATAATAGTCTCCAGCTTCAGAGATTTTAGCAGTTCGTTCCAGTCATTGGCAGCAGAGAACTGGAAGGAATGGCGGCCAAAGGAGGTGTTGGCTTTGGGGATGACCAGTGAGATATACCTGCTGGAGCGCAGACTACGGGTGGGTGTTGCTATGGTGACCAGTGAGCTAAGATAAGACGGGGATTTGCCTAGCAGTGATTTATAGATGACCTGGAGCCAATGGGTTTGGCGACTAATATGTAGTGAGGACCAGCCAACAAGAGCGTACAGGTCACAATGGTGGGTAGTATATGGGGCTTTGGTGACAAAACGGACGGCACTGTGATAGACTACATCCAATTTTCTGAGTAGAGTGTTGGAGGCTATTTTGTAAATGACATCGCCGAAGTCAAGGATCGGTAGGATAGTCAGTTTTACGAGGGCATGTTTGGCAGCATGAGTGAAGGAGGCTTTGTTGCGAAATAGGAAGCCGATTCTAGATCTAACTTTTGATTGGAGATGCTTAATCTGAGTCTGGAAGGAGAGTTTACAGTCTAACCAGACACCTAGGTATTTGTAGTTGTTCACATACTCTAGGTCAGACCCGCCGAGAGTAGTGATTCTAGTCGGGTGGGCGGGTGCAAGCAGCGTTTGGTTGAAGAGCATGCATTTTGTTTTACTAGTATTTAAGAGCAGTTGGAGGCTACAGAAGGGGTGTTGTATGGCGTTGAAGCTCGTTTGGAGGTTTGTTAACACAGTGTCCAATGAAGGTCCAGATGTATACAAAATGGTGTCGTCTGCATAGAGGTAGATCCGAGCGTCACCAGCAGCAAGAGCGACATCATTGATATACACAGAGAATAGAGTCGTCCCGAGAATTGAACCCTGTGGCACCCCCATAGAGACTGACAGAGGTCCAGACAACAGGCCCTCCGATTTGACACATTGAACTCTATCTGAGAAGTAGTTGGTGAACCAGGCGAGGCAGTCATTGGGCAAGTTGCAGCGGAGGGTGCAGAGCTGGTGGCCGGGGTAGTGGTAGCCAGGTGGAAAGCATGGCCAGCCGTAACAAAATGCTTGTTGAAATTCTCGATTATTGTAGATTTATCAGTGGCGACAGTGTTTCCTAGCCTCAGTGCAGTGGGCAGTTGGGAGGAGGTGCTCTTATTCTCCATGGACTTTACAGTGTCCCAAACGTTTTTGGAGTTAGTGCTACCGGATGCAAATTTCTGTTTGAAAAAGCTAGCCTTTGCTTTCCTAACTGATTGTGTATATTGGTTCCTAACTTCCCTGAAAAGTTGCATATCGCGGGGGCTGTTCGATGCTAATGCAGTACGCCACAGGATGTTTTTGTGCTGGTCAAGGGCAGTCAATTCTGAGGAGAACCAGGGGCTATATCTGTTCTTAGTTCTGAATTTTCTGAATGGGGCATGCTTATTTAAGATTGAGAGGAAAGCACTTTTAAAGAACAACCAGGCATCCTCTACTGACGGAATGAGGTCAATATCCATCCAGGATACCCGGGCCAAGTCAATTAAAAATGCCTGCTCGCTGAAGTGTTTTAGCGAGCGTTTGACAGTGATGAGGGGTGGTCGTTTGACCACGGACCCATTACGGACGCAGGCAATAAGGCAGTGATCGCTGAGATCCTGGTTGAAGACAGCGGAAGTGTATTTAGAGGGTATATTTGTCAGGATGATATCTATGAGGGTGCCCATGTTTACAGATTTAGGGTTGTACCTGGTAGGTTCATTGATCATTTGTGTGAGATTGAGGGCATCTAGCATATCCCAGTTTAGGTCACCAAGCAGTACGAACTCTGAGGATAGATGGGGGGCAATCAGTTCACATATGGTGTCCAGGGCACAGCTCTGGGCTGAGGGGGGTCTGTAGCAAGCGGCAACAGTGAGAGACTTATTTCTGGAAAGGTGGATTTTTAGAAGTAGAAGCTCAAAATATTTGGGCACAGACCTGGATAGTATGATAGAGCTCTGCAGGCTATCTCTACAGTAGATTGCAACCCCACCCCCTTCGGCAGTTCTATCGAGACGGAAAATGTTGTAGTTGGGGATGGACATTTCTGAATTTTTGGTGGCCTTCCTAAGCCAGGATTCAGACACTGCTAGAACATCAGGGTTGGCAGAGTGTGCTAACGCAGTGAATACCTCAAACTTAGGGAAGGGGCTTCGGATGTTAACGTGCAAGAAACCAAGGCTTTTACGGTTACAGAAGTCAACAAATGATAACGCCTGGGGAGTAGGAGTGATACTGGGGGCTACAGGGCCTGGGTTAACCTCTACATCACCAGAGGAACAGAGGAGGAGTAGAATAAGGATACGGCTAAAGGCTTTAAGAAATGGTCTTCTAGTGCGTTGGGTACAGAGAAAAAAAGGGGCAGATTTCGGCTGGGCTCCGTGTCAACACTAGGAGGTCCCGTCCGTTTGACAGAGAGGTAGATAGCCGGGAGATGGGCCTGGCTCGAGGCTAGCTCAAGGCTAACTGGTGCTTGCTAAGGGCAATGGTAATTAGCCAACGACAACAGCCATTCGGTTGCAGCTAGCTAGTTGCGATGATCCGGCGCTAGGGTCCAGTGATTCCGGCAGAAAATCCGATATGCTCTGGGTCGATAGCACGTTGTGCAGACTGGCCGACAAATTGTCCAGGCTAGAGCTAGAGCTGGCTGGTGGGTAGTGCAGGCCACGGACAATGGTTTAGACCGCTAACGGTGGCTAATAGCAAGTAGCTAGCTAGCTGGCTACAGCAGCCATTCGGTTGCAGCTAGCTAGTTGTGATGATCCGGCGCTAGGGTCCAGTGATTCCGGCAGAAAATCCGATATGCTCTGGGTCGATAGCACGTTGTGCAGACTGGCCGACAAATTGTCCAGGCTAGAGCTAGAGCTGGCTGGTGGGTAGTGCAGGCCACGGACAATGGTGAAGATGTTAACGGTGGCTAATAGCAAGTAGCTAGCTAGCTGGCTACCACAGCCATTCGGTTGCAGCTAGACTAGTTTCAGCTTAAGGTTCTTGGTAAAAGTTATAAAGAAATAATAGAATCCTTTCCACATTGGGTGAGGCGGGTTGCAGGAAAGTATATTTAGTTAAAGAATGAAAAGTAAAATTTGAGAAATATATACAAAATAGACAAAAAACGAAAAAACTGGCTATTTACACAAGGACACTACAGAAAACACGACAGCACTGCTACGCCATCTTGGATTAATGCCTTCAGTAAAATCTAGCTGTCTGCTCTATCTCCTCAGAAAAGCCAGTCACATGTCTGCAGTAATAACATTGTGTCCACATTAAGTTTCCGTTTAAATCTTTCAATATTTGTCACGACCCGGTGCGAGAAACAGTCACTAATAATTGTCAGAACCCAGAAGATGAGGCAGACACAGCTGTACTAGAGATGGTGGTTTATTAAAGAACAAAATCTTCAGGCAAAGAAGCTAAATCCACAATGTCCAAAAATAAAGCCAAGAGGCACAAAGAGGAAAACCTCCAAAAACAAAAGAAACTCCACAAAGTGGTAAAAAACAGCAGGGAAAAAACAAACCTCAAAAGACTACTCAAACAAAACACAAGAACTAAACCAGAGAACCTCTGGAAAATCCCACCAGAGAAATATCTATATAAAACAAGGCTTGGGCTGGGGCTGGGTGCTAACTTACAAACACTGAGCAAGGAACTGAGGAACACACAGGGTTTAAATACTAACAAGGGAATGACCTACAGGTGCAAACAATAATTAGAGCAAGAAAAACAAAAGGTACAAAAAGGTGCAATGGGGACATCTAGTGACCAAAACCCGAACAGTCATGGCCAAAACCTGACAGAATCCCCCTCCTAGGAACGGCTCCTGACGTTCCTACCAGCCTTCTCAGGGTGGAGGGCCCTGAACTGACGAATGAGGTCAGGGTCCAGTATGTCCTTGGCAGGAACCCAGGAGCGCTCCTCGGGACCGTAGCCTTCCCAGTCCACCAGATACTGCCAGGACCGCTGCACCCGGCGGGAATCCAGTATCCGGTGGACGGTATAAGCCGACTGACCACCGATGACACGGGGCGGAGGGGGAGGTCTGCCTGCCGGGATAAGGGGAGAAAAAACAACAGGTTTTAATAAAGAAATGTGAAATGTTGGATTGATCTTAAGTGATCTGGGTAAGTGCAGGCGAAAAGTAACGGGATTGACTCTCCTGGCAATCTTAAAGGGACCGATGAACCTCTGGGACAGCTTGCGAGACTCCACCCGTAGTGGTAGGTTCTTAGTTGAGAGCCATACTCTCTGGCCGGGGTACAGGGTAGGACCGGGACGGCGACCTCTGTTGGCTTGTCGTTGGTACTGCTGAGAGGAACGCAGAAGATTAAGACGTGCCTTCTTCCACGTAAGCCGACAGCGTCTGATGAACCTCGAGGCTGAAGGCACTCTGACTTCTGCCTCCTGGTCCGGGAACAATAGAGGCGCATAGCCAAACTGACACTCATGCGGGGACATACCAGTGGAGGAGGAGCACAAGGTGTTGTGCGCGTACTCGGCCCAAACAATGAAGGATGACCAAGTGGACGGGTTGTTGGAAACCATGCATCTGAGGGTGGTTTCCAGCTCCTGATTCATCCTCTCAGTTTGGCCATTGGACTCCGGATGGTACCCTGAAGATAAACTGGCCGTGGCCCCTATGAGTTGGCAGAAGGCCTTCCAAAACCTTGAGGCGAACTGGGGACCTCTGTCGGAAACCATATCTTGCGGAATCCCAAAGACTCGGAACACATGGTTAATCACCAACTCAGCTGTTTCCTTGGCAGAAGGTAATTTGGTCAAAGGAACAAACCTGGCCGCCTTAGAAAACCTGTCGATGATGACTAGGATCGTAGTATTACCATGGGACGGAGGAAGGCCAGTAATAAAGTCCAACGAGATATGGGACCAGGGTCGGTGGGGAATAGATAGAGGGTGAAGGAGTCCTTGAGGGCGGAGGTGAGAAGATTTGCCCTGGCAGCACACGGAACAGGCCTTGATGAAAGTGGCAACGTCTTCTTTTATGGTGGGCCACCAGAACTTACGCTGGATGAACTCCAAGGTGCGGCCTACGCCCGGGTGACAGGTGAGGCGAGAGGAGTGCCCCCACCGAAGGACTTGGGACCTTGCTGCCTTGGGAACAAACAACCGATTAGCAGGACCTCCTCCAGGGCCCGGTTCGATGGCTTGAGCTTGTTTCACAGTATCCTCCACTTGCCACGAGATCGGAGCCACGATCTTAGCGGCCGGAAGGACAGTCATGTCAGTATCTTCTCGAATGGCAGGAGAGTAGATTCGTGACAAGGCGTCCGGTTTGAGATTCTTCGACCCGGGTCTATAGGTGAGGATAAACTGAAATCGGCTGAAGAAAAGAGACCATCGAGCTTGTCTGGCGTTCAACCGCTTCGCCTGCTGGATATACTCCAGATTCTTGTGGTCCGTAAGCACTTGAAACGGTTGAGAAGCCCCCTCGAGCCAGTGTCTCCATTCCTTCAATGCCATCTTAACCGCTAGGAGTTCACGATCCCCCTCATCGTAATTCCTCTCGGCCGGGGTAAGCCGGTGAGAGAAGAAGGCGCAAGGATGAAGCTTCTTGTCTTCACCCCTCTGAGACAGGACAGCTCCAATCCCAACCTCTGATGCGTCTACCTCCACCACAAAAGGTTCATCCGCCGTTGGTAGTGTCAGGATGGGAGCAGAGAGGATGCGCTGCTTGAGTCCTTGGAAGGCCGTCTCAGCTTCTCTTCCCCACAGAAACCTTGTGTTGCCACCCTTGGTTACCGCCGAGAGAGGGGCTGCCACCGAGCTGAAGTTCTTGATGAACTTGCGGTAAAAGTTGGTGAAGCCCAGGAAACGCTGAACCTCCTTAACGGACTTGGGGGTGGGCCAATCCGCTACCGCCTCTACCTTCTTGGGGTCCATCTGGACTCGTCCGGGTTCCACTATAAATCCCAGGAATTGTACTCGAGAGGAATGGAATTCACACTTCTCCGGCTTAACGTACAAATGGCTGTCTAGGAGGCGTTTGAGCACTTGTCTGACATGCTTCGTGTGTTCTTGAAGGGAGCTCGAAAAGATGAGGATGTCATCCAAGTAAACAAACACAAAGATGTTAAGCATATCCCTAAGCACATCGTTTATGAGCGCTTGGAACACAGCCGGAGCGTTGGTCAGGCCGAAGGGCATCACCGAGTATTCGTAGTGACCAGTAGGCGTGTTGAAAGCGGTCTTCCACTCGTCCCCGGGTTTGATCCGCACAAGATGGTATGCGTTCCGCAGGTCAAGCTTAGTGAAGACAACTGCTTCCTGGAGCAGCTCAAAGGCTGTGGCCATAAGAGGTAGCGGGTAGCGGTTACGGACGGTTATGGCATTGAGTCCCCGGTAGTCGATGCAAGGTCGTAATCCACCGTCTTTCTTGGCCACAAAGAAAAACCCTGCTCCCGCCGGCGAGGTAGATGGACGCATGAGGCCTGCTGTCAGAGCGTCCTTGATGTAGGTATCCATAGCAGCTCGTTCGGGAGGGGAAAGGGAAAAGATCCGACCCCTGGGAGGGCAGGTCCCCGGCAACAGGTCGATGGTGCAATCGTAAGGTCTATGGGGTGGTAGTTTGGTGGCCCTCTGTTTGCTAAATACCAGTTTGAGGTCATGGTAACACTCGGGAACTCGGGACAAGTCGATGGATTCTAGAGACTCGGAAGGAGAACTCTGGGAACTCGGGAAGATACAAGTGGCTTGGCACGTAGGACCCCACTGCTTGATAGTGCCCACAGACCAGTCGATGTGAGGGTTATGGCTGTGAAGCCAGGGATAACCAAGGACGAGAGGAAACTCGGAACAGGAGATCAGATGAAAGTTCATCACTTCCTGGTGTTGGGAAACTGAAAGTCGTAAGGGGGTAGTGGCACGAGTGACAAGTCCAGATCCCAAAGGACTTCTATCCAACGTAGTAACCCTTATGGGGTCACTTAGAGGTTCAGAAGGAACGCCATTCTCCTTCGCCCAGATCCCATCCATGAAGTTACCTGCGGCTCCAGAGTCTACCAAGGCTTGAAGAGAAAACTCGTGGTCGTCCCAGGAGAGGGTAACTGGAATGAGCAGGCGGGAGTTGGATGGATGGGAGGAGGTTATGTTTCCCGTTACAGTCCTCCCAGGCCTGCACGGGAGAGTGCGTTTCCCTGGAGCCCGGGACACGTGGAGCGGAAATGGCCCGGTTTGCCGCAATATAGACAGCATCGCTCCCTCATCCGGCGGTCTCTCTCAGCCTGGGAGATGCGTCCAACCTGCATGGGTTCTGGTGGAGCCAGCGAGGATAAAGGTGGAGACTCGGAGCTGGAACCGATAGGAGCTGGGGTGAGCGGTCTATGGTTTTGTTCTCTCTCTCTCAGACGCTGGTCTATGCGTGAAGCCAACTTGATAAGGGACTCGAGGTTGTCCGGTGGTTCCCGAGTGGCCAGTTCATCTTGGATGGTGTCAGAAAGACCCTTCAAAAAACACACTGTGAGCGCCTCGTCGTTCCAGCCACTTGCTGCTGCCACAGTGCGGAACTGGATGGCATAGTCCGTCACGCTGCGCCGACCTTGGCGGAGAGTCAGGAGCTGTTTGGCTGAGTCAGGGCCGTTGGTAGGACCTTGAAACACTCGCTTGAATTCTTCAGCAAAGGTAGAGTAGCTGCCACAGCAGGGACTTTGGGCATCCCACACCGCAGTAGCCCAGGCTAGGGCCTTTTCCGACAGCAGGGTGATGATATATGCTATCTTGGACCGGTCGGTGGGAAACGACGATGGTTGCAGCTCAAAGGAGAGAGAACATTGGGTGAAAAACCCCTTACAAACACTCGGATCCCCTGAGAACCGTTGGGGAGGCGGCAGACGAGGTTCAGCCAGGGGATTAACTGCCAGGGGCCCTTGAATCGGATGAACTGGAGCAGAAGCGGTTGCCGGGGAAAGTCGATCCGAAATCTGCTTTATGGAAGTCAGCATCTCTGACAGAAGTTGAGAATGTCTAGCCATTAAGGCCTCTTGCTGAACCAGAGCAGCTTCGTGGCGTTGGACAGTCCCCTCATGGTGGGACAGCATGGAAAAAAGATCCTGGGTACTGGCTGCCTCTGGGTTCATAATAGTGGCTCAGTGTTTCTGTCACGACCCGGTGCGAGAAACAGTCACTAATAATTGTCAGAACCCAGAAGATGAGGCAGACACAGCTGTACTAGAGATGGTGGTTTATTAAAGAACAAAATCTTCAGGCAAAGAAGCTAAATCCACAATGTCCAAAAATAAAGCCAAGAGGCACAAAGAGGAAAACCTCCAAAAACAAAAGAAACTCCACAAAGTGGTAAAAAACAGCAGGGAAAAAACAAACCTCAAAAGACTACTCAAACAAAACACAAGAACTAAACCAGAGAACCTCTGGAAAATCCCACCAGAGAAATATCTATATAAAACAAGGCTTGGGCTGGGGCTGGGTGCTAACTTACAAACACTGAGCAAGGAACTGAGGAACACACAGGGTTTAAATACTAACAAGGGAATGACCTACAGGTGCAAACAATAATTAGAGCAAGAAAAACAAAAGGTACAAAAAGGTGCAATGGGGACATCTAGTGACCAAAACCCGAACAGTCATGGCCAAAACCTGACAATATTGTTGAAGAATTCATACAATTACCAAATAACATTGTTTTATATCATAAGAATGTAAATTAGATTTGTCACGTAGTATGTAACTGCCAATAGTAATGGCTATCTAGAGGACCTCCTCATTGACTTGAGGCTCTATTCAATCCGTATCGCAGAAATTCAGTGCTAAAGCCAAATTGAAATTTAAAGGCAATGTTCCCGTGATGGCGGACGGCATTCACGGTAAACGCTGCATAATGTCAGCTCAATTGGAAATTACCTTTACATTTATATTGCGGAATCTTTAACGCTTCAGCTTTACAGATTGAATAGAGCTCTTAGAAATATAAGAGGTAAATAACTTTCTCCTCTCACTACCAGAAAAACAGCGCCGGAGAAGCGCCGGAGAAGATGGCTGCCGTTTTACAGCCCTCTAACCAATTGTACTATTATGTGTGTTTTTCCGCGTTATTTGTAATTTATTTTGTACATAATGTTTCTGCCATCGTCTCTTATAACCAAAAAGAGCTTCTGGATATCAGGACAGCGATTACTCACCTCGTATTGGACGAAGATTTTTTCTTCAACGAGGCGGCCGCGAAGGATATCATACAGACACCCGACAAGGCCCAAATCCCCGTCATTCGCGTGAGGAAGAGACGGAGATACCGTGGACGGAGATCGGGGTGCCTTGTAAGGATCCGACGGCGAGCGAGTAAACTGCCTCTTCCATCAATCCTATTAGCCAACGTTCAATCTCTTGAAAATAAAGTGGACGATTTAAGATTACGGTTATCCTACCAACGGGACATTAAAAACTGTAATATCTTATGTTTCACCGAGACGTGGCTGAACGACGACAATGATAACATTAAGCTAGCAGGCTATACGCTACATCGGCAGGACAGAACGGCTGACTCCGGTAAGACAAGGGGTGGCGGTCTGTGTATATTTGTAAACAACAGCTGGTGCACAAAACCAAATACTAAGGAAGTCTCGAGGTTTTGCTCGCCTGAGGTAGAGTATCTTATGATAAGCTGTAGACCACACTATTTACCTAGAGAGTTTTCATCTATATTTTTCATAGCTGTCTATTTACCACCACAAACCAATGCTGGCATTAAGATTGCACTGAATGAGTTGTACAAGGCCATTAATCAACAGGAAAACGCTCATCCAGATGCAGCGCTCCTAGTGGCCGGGGACTTTAATGCAGGGAAACTTAAATCCGTTCTACCTAATTTCTACCAGCATGTTAAATGTGCAACCAGAGGGAAAAAAACTCTAGACCACCTTTACTCCACACACAGAGACGCATACAAAGCTCTCCCTCGCCCTCCATTTGGCAAATCTGACCATAACTCTATCCTCCTGATTCCTGCTTATAAGCAAAAACTAAAGCAGGAAGCACCAGTGACTCGGTTAATAAAAAAGTGGTCAGATGACGCAGATGCTAAGCTACAGGACTGTTTTGCTAGCACAGACTGGAACATGTTCCGGGATTCTTCAGACAGCATTGAGGAGTACACCACATCAGTCACTGGCTTCATCAATAAGTGCATCGATGATGTCGTCCCCACAGTGACCGTACGTACATACCCCAACCAGAAGCCATGGATTACAGGAAACATCCGCACTGAGCTAAAGGGTAGAGCTGCCGCTTTCAAGGAACGGGACTCTAACCCGGACGCTTATAAGAAATCCCGCTATGACCTCCGACGAACCATCAAACAGGCAAAGAGTCAATACAGGTCTAAGATTGAATCGTACTACACTGGCTCTGACGCTCGTCGGATGTGGCAGGGCTTGAAAACTATTACAGACTACAAAGGGAAGCACAGCCGCGAGCTGCCCAGTGACACAAGCCTACCAGACGAGCTAAATCACTTCTATGCTCGCTTCGAGGCAAGCAACACTGAAGCATGCATGAGAGCACCAGCTGTTCCGGATGACTATGTGATCACGCTCTCCGTAGCCGATGTGAGTAAGACTTTTAAGCAGGTCAACATTCACAAGGCCGCAGGGCCAGACGGATTACCAGGACGTGTACTCCGAGCATGTGCTGACCAACTGGCAAGTGTCTTCACTGACATTTTCAACATGTCCCTGACTGAGTCTGTAATACCAACATGTTTCAAGTAGACCACCATAGTCCCCGTGCCCAAGGACTCTAAGATAACCTGCCTAAATGACTACCGACCCGTAGCACTGACGTCTGTAGCCATGAAGTGCTTTGAAAGGCTGGTCATGGCTCACATCAACAGCATTATCCCAGAAACCCTAGACCCACTCCAATTTGCATACCGCCCCAACAGATCCACAGATGATGCAATCTCTATTGCACTCCACACTGCCCTTTCCCACCTGGACAAGAGGAACACCTACGTGAGAATGCTATTCATTGACTACAGCTCAGCATTCAACACCATAGTGCCCTCTAAGCTCATCACTAAGCTAAGGATCCTGGGACTAAACACCTCCCTCTGCAACTGGATCCTGGACTTCCTGACGGGCCGCCCCCAGGTGGTAAGGGTAGGTAACAACACATCTGCCACACTGATCCTCAACACGGGGGCCCCTCAGGGGTGCGTGCTCAGTCCCCTCCTGTACTCCCTGTTCACCCATGACTGCATGGCCAGGCACGACTCCAACACCATCATTAAGTTTGCCGACGACACAACAGTGGTAGGCCTGATCACCGACAACGATGAGACAGCCTATAGGGAGGAGGTCAGAGATCTGGCCGTGTGGTGCCAGGACAACAACCTCTCCCTCAACGTGACCAAGACA
This sequence comes from Coregonus lavaretus, assembly GCF_964263955.1. Lineage (NCBI taxonomy): Eukaryota > Metazoa > Chordata > Actinopteri > Salmoniformes > Salmonidae > Coregonus > Coregonus lavaretus. The sequence goes on along the minus strand of NW_028165949.1, from coordinate 49,587 downwards.
AAGGAGATGATTGTGGACTACAGGGAAAAAAAGAGGACTGAGCACGCCCCCATTCTCATCGACGGGGCTGTAGTGGAACAGGTTGAGAGCTTCAAGTTCCTTGGTGTCCACATCACCAACGAACTATCATGGTCCAAACACACCAAGACAGTCGTGAAGAGGGCACGACAAAGCCTATTCCCCCTCAGGAGACTAAAAAGATTTGGCATGGGTCCTCAGATCCTCAAAAAATTCTACAGCTGCACCATCGAGAGCATCCTGACTGGTTGCATCACCGCCTGGTATGGCAACTGCTTGGCCTCCGACCGCAAGGCAGTACAGAGGGTAGTGCGTACGGCCCAGTACATCACTGGGGCAAAGCTTCCTGCCATCCAGGACCTCTATACCAGGCGGTGTCAGAGGAAGGCCCTCAAAATTGTCAAAGACTCCAGCCACCCTAGTCATAGACTGTTCTCTCTGCTACCACACGGCAAGCGGTACCGGAGTGCCAAGTCTAGGTCCAAAAGACTTCTCAACAGCTTCTACCCCCAAGCCATAAGACTCCTGAACAGCTAATCATGGCTACCCAGACTATTTGCACTGCCCCCCCCACCCCATCCTTTTTACGCTGCTGCTACTCTGTTAACTATTTATGCATATGTCACTTTAACTCTACCCACATGTACATATTACCTCAACTACCTCAACTAGCCGGTGCCCCCCGCACATTGACTCTGCAACGGTACCCCCCTGTATATATAGCCTCCCTACTGTCACTTTATTTTTTACTCCTGCTCTTTTTTTTCTCAACACTTTTTTTGTTGTTGTTTTATTTTTACTTTTTTGTTTAAAATAAATGCACTGTTGGTTAAGGGCTGTAAGTAAGCATTTCACTGTAATGTCTGCACCTGTTGTATTCGGCGCATGTGACCAATACAATTTGATTTGATTTGATTTGACCATTTGACTCTTCATTGACCCTTCCAGAGTGATTGATAAGAGTGGGCTAATATTGACTGCTCTGGCCTGTTATGCATGTTTACCTTATCCTTGAACCCAGGGCTCTAGGTCCATCTATTGATTGCTGTCAAGGATGTGCACTGTACTCTGTGTTGTCATCAATACTATAATCAATCAAAATGCAGGAGGTCTATGAGCCCAGTGGTACCTCCTGTTTCATGACTGTCAGTCAGTCCCTGTGGTCTTGACCATGTGCAACTTATGCTTTTACAGATGTAGGATCTTCATTTGATCACTCTTTTGTTGCTGAGAATATTCCTGCACAGCAGGAAATGCTAACTTAATAGTGTATTCAAGATTTTAAAAAGCTTTCAGACTTGATTTGCCCAAAGAAAAATGGATCAACCCCTACAAACAATGTCCATTAATTATAATCCATACAATAATTCACAACCCTCTGGAGTAATCAGGGCTCACAGCCAATAAACATGACACATTTCCTATTGCTGCAGGATTATTTTCCTGCTGTAGAAAACTATCTCAAATTAGGATCTTACATCTGTATGCTTTCTCCACCCTCACTGCACTGAAGGGCTCTCCCCACGTGTACTGCATTTCTTTCTTTCTATGGCGAATAGACATGCTCTACCAATTTCTTTCAGTCTGCACAATTTCTCCTGCACCTTCTCTTTCTCGGTTTGTGGGAACTCACATTTATAATGCTGTTTGTACTGAGGTCTATGCCATCTCAAGCAGAGCTCTAGAGTTGTGCTCCACTCCGGCGTGATTGGCTCACTCTCCTGCTGAGATGGCCTTGGATTTCAACATGTGAGGCATTACCATCAATGTTAATGGCCTTTCAGTTTTAGCACCACACGAAGATGGGTTTATCAGTTCCCTAAGGATTCATTGAAGATGATCTAGCTAGCCCATCCATAATAGATGGATGGACATTTTACACCCAGGATATTGTAGTCTCAGTATTAGTACTGATGACAGCAGTTTAACCCTTTCATAGCTGGGGTGGGGCCACTAGTATCAACAAGCAGAAGACAGGGACAGCCTAAGCACTTGACAAAAATCGTATTTCCTTATAAACATTTTATTCAGTGCATTTTCATTAGAACAACAAATAACATACTGGAAGAAGTTACCAGATGAAAAGTGTATCTGTGCTCTGGATCATTCACTTGTAGACTGGTACAGACTGGAGCACAGGGTCAAAAACAGGTTGATAATAAGCACTGTAGACCTACAGTAGTACATCATGCTGCTATTTCCCAGAGGTCCACAGTCTCCCATGCAATAATATTGTCAATAAATCAATAAATCAAACCAAATGATAGACATCAGCATCTATACTGAACAAAAATATAAACGCAACATGTAAAGTGTTGGTCTCATGTTTCGTGAGCTGAAATAGAAGATCCCTGAAATGTTCCATACGCACAAAAAGCTTATTTCTCTCAAATGTTGTTCAAAAATGTGTTTACATCCCTGTTAGTGAGCATTTCTCCTTTGCCAAGATAATCCATCCACCTGACAGGTGTGGCATATTAAGAAGCTGATTTAACAGCATGATCATTACACAGGTGCACCTTGTGCTGGGGACAATAAAAGGCCACTAAAATGTGCAGTTTTGTCACACAACACAATGCCACATATGTCTCAAGTTTTGAGGGAGCATGCAATTGGCATGCTGACTGCAGGAATGTCCACCAGAGCTGTTGCCAGAGAATTTAATGTTCATTTCTCTAAAATAAGCCGCCTCGAACGTTGTTTTAGAGAATTTGGCAGTAAGTCCAACTGGCCTCACACCAGCCCAGGACCTCCACATCCGGCTTCTTCACCTGCGGGATCATCTGTGACCAGCCACCCGGACAGATTATGAAAATGTGGGTTTGCAAAACCGAAGAACTTCTGCACAAACTGTCAGAAACCATATCAGGGAAGCTCATCTGCGTGCATATGGCAGACAGCATGTATGGCGTTGTGTGGGCGAGCGGTTTGCTGATATCAACGTTGTGAACAGAGTGCCTCATGGTGGCGGTGGGGTTATGGTATGGGCAGGCATAAACTATGGACAATGAACACAATTGCATTTCATCGATGGCAATTTGAATGCACAGAGATACCGTGATGAGATCCTGAGGCCCATTGTCGTGCCATTCATATGCCACCATCACCTCATGTTTCAGCATGATAATGCATGGCCCCATGTCGAAAGGATCTGTACACAATTCCTGGAAGCTGAAAATCAGCCTACTCACTAGACATGTCACCCATTGAGCATGTTTGGTTTGCTCTGGATCGACGTGTACGACAGCGTGTTCCAGTTCCCACCAATATCCAGCAACTTTGCACTACCATTAAAGGGGAGTGGGACAGCATTCCACAGGCCACAATAAACAGCCTGATCAACTCTATACGAAGGAGATGTGTTGCCCTGCATGAGGCAAATGGTGGTCACACCAGATACTGGCTGGTTTTCTGATCCACGCCCCTACCTTTTTTTTTTTAAGGTATCTGTGACCAACTGATGCATATCTGAATTCCCAGTCATGTGAAATCCATAGATCAGGGCCTAATTAATTTATTTCAATTGATTGATTTCCTTATATGAACTGTAACTCAGTAAAATCTTAGAAATTGTTGCAGGTTGTGTTTATATTTTTGTTCAGTGTATTTGGCCTCAGGGAAGGAAAAAACTATGCAGGAGAATACATACAATCATTTTATCTGGAAGAGCCCTCAATTTCACTAATAATCCCCACTTGATTGTACATTACAAAATCAAGGATTATGTTATTATCCTTCCACATACACGCACGCAAGCACTTAATACACATACACGCAAACAAATGACTAAACAGATCTAAATACAATATGAAAGTACATTTATGGTTTGTTATGTCATCTAGAATGTAAAAGGAGCCTACTAATGACTGTAAAAGGGTTGATGTAAGTATTTAAACAACAAGATCTCACAAACAGAGGTCTCTAATTAGGCTTCAGATGTAATAAATGAAGATGGAAACGGACTCTTTAAACACTATAGAGAAACAGAGAGGGTCTGTCAAAACAAGTCGCTATAAACCACACATTGGTCGTGTCCGATTACCCGTAGCCTACTCATAGTCTACTTGCGTTCTAAAGAAAGTTTTATTAGTATTTGACATTTCGAAAATGTTATATGCTTTAAATGCCACGATGTCATAATCATTTCAACTTTTCATCTAGTACGAATTCGCTGCATGCTATTGAGAAAGAGAATCTTTCAGACCCACATGTGTTTGGCAACAGCTGATAATCAGATAAGGGGAAGAATTGTACAAAAATTTATGAATGGTGGATTACAACGCAACTGTGCATTAGATGATGCATTCTCAGTATGGGTGAGCCTAGTATGTTGATATGTGTTGCTTACTGTATACATTTTTAAAAACAGTATGTTCTAAATAGTATGTAGTACGATTAGTACACAGTTTTTCAGACTTCTTTGTCTTGAGCAAAACCAGAGAAACACGTTTGAGTCTTTGGTACACAGGAACAAATGAACGCAATTGGTATCACTTGCAAGCAATGTATATGGCAGATAGTCAGACCGAGGCAGAAGGCTTGCAGATATGTACACTTTTCTTGGACTCAAACACAAAGAAATTGCTTTTTTAGGAGGCATGGAAGCAACAGATCACAGACCACATAATTACTGGCCAGTAACTCTCCCTCTCAAGACCCTTGGAGAGATATACATGTGTAATACACTACATATGCTCAAGAATAATCCAAGAAAGAATATAAACTCCAGACCAGCAAAACGGTTTAGGCTTTTTGTATCGAAGTTCATAGCAAAGTTGACCCGCAGAAGCTCATGGATTTATTTAATTGATGATGTCATAGTCTGTCACAGTGGTTTCAGTACACACTAAGCTAAGTAAATGTCCTTCCTCTCCACCTGTTCAGTTTGATGAGGATCAGTTGAGTCTGCTTACTGTAAGACTGTGAGAGCCGCCCTCTGCCCGAGGCTGATCCCCACAGCTATGTGGACTGCTCGTTCTGGCTCAGCGGCTTCCCTCCTCCGTTCAGCAGGGCCGATGCACTGCGGCTCTTAGTGGGAGTACCGCTGCCAGAGCGGGAGAACTCTGTCAGATCATGGAGAGACGGTTCTCTGTACATGGCAACTGGAAGACAAAGAGGCAGAGAGGGGATCAAGTTTGGTAAAGATAAAGTCTGGTTGTCTGTATTATGCACAGTGTTGGGGAGTAGTAATTACATTTAGCTGTAGCTTGGTGGTAGTTTAGTTAAGTAAACTATATGTTTCTTAAGGGTAGTTTTAGAGTATCTTAACTTCTTCTAGTGTGAAGTAATTGGTAGCTTGGTAAACGATATTTTCAGAGTAGCTTCCCCAACACTGATTATGCAGAGGTCATGCCTTTGACAAACATTATTCTGTAAAACGCAACAATATACTAGGGTGAGTCTTTCTAACGAGACACTTTAGGGTTCCCCCAACAGACTTCAACACAGATACACAAAGACAAACACAAAGCCTCTCAGAAAAAGGACCACTCACCTTTTAGTGGTTTAGGGATGAAGTGGGCCGCTGGTTTATTCTTCTTCACGTGGTTGCCCTTCATGATGACCCCCTCTTTATTGAGGCCAAGGTACCAGGCCCTGCCCGACTGCTGCTGTCTGTAGATCATGGAGGAGTAGGTCACGTAGTAGTTCTCAAACACTGACTCCTTGAACTTACACTCTGGGGTGAAGTGTTCCTAAAGAGGGAGACAGCGAAGAGAGAAAGACAGGAGTGTAAATGTGAGACAATATAAAGAGAGAAGAAACAGAGATGGACAGACAGAGAGAAAGAAAGAAATAGCCACTTAATTTCAGCCATTTCACTATCACCTAGGTCCTAGGCTCTCCATTCATATCAAATGCCCAAAGTGGAGTAAATTAAGACAGAAGGGATGGAACAACTAACTGGACTGAAACACTAATGGAATTGGTCAAAAGCGGCACAGAAGACTGAGCTAAAAGGCAGTTCGGACCAATTCCATTTCTATGCTTGGGAACCTTTTACGTGCACAGCTTACAAGTCAGGATAAGCCAGCCACACAGTGCCCGGCAGCAAATCTACAATAAGAGATCCCCTACCACTGGTCACTTTCAGAACTCAGTTGCGAAAACCTCAGTTAACTGATGAGCTGAATTGAACTCGCTTGCCATACTGTGTGAACATGCCTAGGATGGGAATCTTTGATTTTTGGAGCCACCATGAGCCATCCATCACTCCCACAGCTTGCACAGATTGTGGATGAGAGCTGATTTTAAACTGCACAGTATGAAAACACTGATTCATTCAATTGCCAGACAAAGATCAATATTTTCATTGGCAATGATCGATACAAAACCACATTCTGGCAAGAGATATCCAGTGACACCAATGTTCATGGTGACCACACAAACACACCCAATCACACACACACACAAACGGCTAGGCTAGGCTTTAGGCAATTTAAATAAACAGAATTAATCTAAATAGTGTTTGAAATTCAGTCCATGCTGTATTTTTCCATGCAGATTGCTAAATAACCTTACCAGAGCTAAAACAATAACAACTTGAGAGGATTAACATTAGCATTTCCATACTCATGTGTCTCGCCCAGAATACAAACCAGCCCTCTCAATAAGATGCCCCCCAGGTTACCAATGGGGACATAAACACACCAACAAATGGAACCAACTTGGGTTTTCAAACCAACAAATGATGCTTAAATATTATTAACATGGCAGTTAAGGTGACCTTCAATGTAATCAACTAGCTCAGTAACACAGGTAATTACTATACTGTGATATACAACCTGCGTTTAGCATGTAGGAGACCCAATGTTGTGGTGGAGAAGGAAGGAGACTCACAGAGGTATACAGGAAGCCGTCGTTGTTCATGGCCAGGTAGAGTTTGGTCTGAACCCCCTGGATGGCCACAACTCGCAGCCCAACAGGAATGAGGTTGAACACAGCTGCAATGTGGAATACAATAGAGAGAGGGTGCGTAGTATACTGTAACATTATACTCACTATGTAATAGTGAAAATACAGCTACAGGAAACGTTGAGCAAAAAAGTCAAGGCTACATTTCTTCTTGAATTCTATATAACAATCATCTCAAATCTGAATGAATTAAAGGCAAAAACACAGTCAAATGCACATAGTCCTACCATAGCTGTTGTCCTCATCCTCGGTTCCATCGATGGTTCCATCAGCTTGCATTTGAAGGTAGAATCCTGTGCGGCTGTACAGCCTCGTCACTATCCCCTTGAGCTGGGGCTCTGTGGAGACGACAGGGCAGAACGTGAGAACGGGGAAGAGAGGAGGGGAGGAGAGATTGGACATATGCCAAGTCTATAGTCCAACGCTACTAGTTTGCCACTGCTTCACAGTCAGTAGTAAACTATCCGGGGAACCTCAGGCATCCCATAGACATCACACTATGGCACAAACCCAGACAGTGTGATGGGTACCTGGGATAGTGGTGGCCGGCCGTGCAAGAAAAAGCTAATTCATAGATTCAAAACAGGTGCTCTATCTGTCTGGATACGGGACAATGTAGTTTGAATTGCATTCTTGTTTAGATGATAATATCATGCACAACAGAAGCATGGCAGTGTGAAGGTGTTGCGCACTTATCCAATAATGGCACTGAATGTATTGCTGGTGTCTTAAGTGTTAGAGTGAGGTAATGAATTGATGAGTGCATGGACTTTCAGAATCACCAGAGTTTGATGGAATAAATAGTCAAATAAGGTATTTTTATGCTATAATATCACCATTTGGACAGAGGTGTCATTGCTCCAAGATCTTCACATTTAAAGTGGGATAGGATAGAAGTGGTGCTGTTTGTGTTCGTGGTGATGATCGGTGGTGTAGTGGAGGGTATACGCAGGTATACGCTGTATACCGACTTATTTTTCAGTGGGCATTGTGTATACTCACTTCTTAATCCCCACGATGCATATCAAAGTAGTGTGGTGGAGGTATACGCCATATCAATTAATAAAGTTGATGGAACAGATCAGAATGTTTAGCTTAAAATGTTGATCAACTATTATTTCTTCACATTTTAGGTGCAGAAATGTGCACACAGTGGTAGGCCTATGTGCAAATGTTCCAAAATGCAATTTGTGGATAAATACCATTCTAAAATGCACACTGCACATGTGAGCAGAAATTTTGAAAGAGGGAAGATCTAAAGATGCAACAACTATCATGGGTCACTAATATGACTAGAATAATGCCTTTGGCTGCTAGACAATGAAATAAAGTTGTAAGAAAAGCAATTGAACAGGAGAACGCATATGAGTAAGTCTTTATAAAACAATTGCCTCCACGTTTCTATGGTGGGATTTTGGCTATAGGCTACTTTGAAGCAAGGTAAGACATGCCTCACAATATGAAGTAAAATGTCCAGGTTTCAAACAATTAAGGAACAGGAAAAATATAGGGATGCTAATGATAGGCATAACCGTCTTCTGGTAGATGGAAAGGCTTTCCCAAAAACCTTCTCAATTAAATGTTAACTAGCTACAAAGTAGCCTATGCCTACCTGGCAGAATGATATCATGATTATTTGCATCAATCCATTGGCATCTCATGTGCTACAGAAACACCACTAACCAAACAACAGTGCTAGGTGCCTGCACACTTGAATTAAAGGGTAACTACACTTAAACATCTAAAAGTCTTAGATTGCTCCCAAACCTCAAAAGTGGTCTCCTGATGTGGTTTAAGCATTGTTATCGACTTAGAACATCCAATTTTGTTGCCGTCTATTAAAAAAAGTGTGACTTTGAGACCAAAAACCTATAGAAAATGGGAAAAAAACGAAACCTGTAATTTCTGACTCAGTTGACAGCCTAATTTTTCTGTTTCAATAGTAGGCCTACTATTATCCTACATGCACAGTACAGCTTGGGTTGGCCTGACTGTGAAAGATCAATATGGGATTTATCATTTTAGGTAATTCAGAGTGTATGTCACTGTTTCTCATTGAATTTTTCACACAGGGCACCTTTCCTTCGCCAGGCTGACTGTTTGGGAAATTATTGGCAAAATTAAAGTATACCCACTTCTCCAGGCACCACTACACCGCTGATGATGATGATGGTGATGATGACAGTTTTTGTGTTAAGTCGAAAGATCACACTCAAGAGCACACCTGGTCGCCTTATTCTCTTCCGTTTCTTAGAGCCAAAGAGTTTGACGCGTGAGAACACGTTCAGCTTGCTCGGTTTCTCACAGGGTCCCCTGTCCCCTGCTTTGCAATTATCCGGACTGCTTGCGCAGCGGCAGGCATTCGCCTTCTCCCGCTCCCTCGCCTGCCTCTTCTGCCGAATGAGGGAGCTGGCGATCGCCGCGGCCATAGCCAGTTTGGCGGCTTGGTGATGACAAAACGTCCCAGGAGAAAATTCTATCTCCTCCACTCACCATACAATGAATATTATCCAATGAAGTCTTAGCAGTATTGTTTTTAAGTAAACCATATAATCCATGATAGCCTTCAAGTGTGTAATAAAATCATTATAGTAGCCTACACATTTTAATTGTCAAAGCTGGAAAATAAGATTTTGGTGCGCCTTCAGCTGTGAATCAACAGCTAGTCCCTCCAATTTATACATTCGATTTGTTGTTGATCACTGCAGCTTCTCCTGCATGCACACAATGGCTGTGATTTGTCCGCTCTCCGTGAGAAAAATGCAGTCCTCAAAATGTTTTTCAATCAATGAAACAACTCTTGTCATAGTTGTGTGTGCCATTGATGCAGCAACCACAAGCAATCCTCTCCTCCGGGTTGGAGCCAATGCCACGTACAGTATGGTTTACGGGAAAGAGAACCTGTTAGAGCCATGTGGTATAAAAATCATATATGTTATGCTGTGAGGGGATAGGGAGCGAGAGAGAGCAAGAGAGAGAGAGAGAGAGAGTCTTGCCTCATTTTGGTGCAGAGGTTCCCCTATTACTGTTCTCCTAGCAGCAGGATATTATGCTGGCAGCAAGATCACAGATGTCTTTTTTTCAAAATAAGAGTCCCCCTGCAAAGACATGCTAAACTTTGGGAATATATTTTTAGCATTCTAGTGCAGTACAATTGTTTTTCACAGCATTGCATAATTTGACGTACATTTATTTGTAATATTGTTTTATTTATACCAACATTTCTTTAGAAGGTTTACACCAATACTGGTATGTTGAAAGCTATTGTGTAGACTATATTTAAAGAAATACACTTTAATAAAATACAAATATATGTAGTTGGAATTGAAATTACTTAATAGAGTCTGCTAAACTTAAATTGGTCTGGGCAATGGGTTTAATACAGAGTGCTGGTGACTCCTTACTCCACCCACTCCATTCACTGCAATGCAATACACTGTATATGAATTACATTTTGGTTTATAGAGAAAAAATATTATATGTGCCGAAGTAAAAGTGGGGTTAAGAATACTCAGTAGGGCCTGTAGAACCTATATATGGTGTCATTTCATGGGGGACTGTGGTCTAAATACCCAGCAGCACATTTGTCTAGTTTTCAAAAACAATAACAGAGGCAAGATCATTTTACAATTTATATTATGATGATTATCTATCAAGGTCAGCAAAGGTATTTTCTGAGTTTACATGAGATAATCAACAATGACAGTTGAAAGATCAAAAATTCTGAGAAGCACTGCAATTTATTTAATAAAATGTGTCAGTTAATTCACGGTCTAACACACTAGTGTAATTCACGGTCTAACACATTCATTCATTTCAGTCCCCAATTTCATAAACTGTTTCAGGTAAAAATGCATGATTCGTTTCAATCACTCATTGAATAAAGTCATTAAATTAGTGATGGGCACCGATACGGAAAATCTATATCGACATCAGTTGCATTTTTCGATTCGATATTGATATATCGGTTTGTAGAATAATACATTGCAACTGTGTTGAATGTTCACTTTTCTGTGAAGTCCAGACAACTGCTTGCGGATTTCCCACTGGGCCAGGTTTGTTATGGTGGCATAAACCTACCTAACTAGTTTTAAATACAATCGGAAGCCCATCCACTGTCGATGGCCCATCAGCAGGCAACTAAGTATGCTAAGGAGCCTGTTTTATTTTTAACGTTAGTTTTTTAAAGAATGCTAAGCAGCCTGTGAGAAGGTCTGTGAGAGGGCATTGAGCATGCAGGAACAGTTATGTAAGCTTTTTTACAGAACAGTGAAGAATAAACCAATATCACGATATGCCTTGCTCATATTGATATCAAACAATATCGATATCATATCGAGTTATCAAAATTGGTGCCCACCACTACATTAAATAAATAACAAATATACAGTAACAGTCAAAGGTTTGGACACACCTATTCATTCAAGGGTTTCTCTTAATTTATTTCTATTTTCTACATTGTAGAATAATAGTGAAGAGATCAAAACTATGAAATGACACATATGGAATCATGTAGTAACCAAAAAAATGTGTATTTTATATTTTTCTTCAAAGTAGCCACCCTTTGCCTTGATGACAGCTTTACACACTCTTGACATTCTCTCAACCAGCTTCACCTGGAATGCTTTTCCAACAGTCTTGAAGGAGTTCCCACATATGCTGAGCAGTTGTTGGCTGCTTTTCCTTCACTCTGCGTTCCAACTCATCCCAAACCATCTCAATTGGGTTGAGGTCAGGTGATTGTGGAGGCCAGGTCATCTGATGCAGCATTCCATCACTCTCCTTCTTGGTCAAATAGCCCTTACACAGCCTGGAGTTGTGTTGGGTCATTGTCCTGTTGAAAAACAAATGATAGTCCCACTAAGCGCAAACCAGATGGGATGGCGTATCGCTGCAGAATGCTGTGGTATCCATGCTGGTTAAGTGGGCCTTGAATACTAAATAAACCACCGACAGTGTCACCAGCAAAGCACCCCCACACCATCACACCTCCTCCTCTATGCTTCACTGTGGAAACCACACATGCAGAGATCATCCGTTCACCTACTTCGCATCTCACAAAGACACGGCAGTTGGAACCAAAAATCTCAAATTTGGACTCCAGACCAAAGGACACATTTCCACCGGTCTAATGTCCATTGCTCGTGTTTCTTGGCCCAAGCAAGTCTCTTCTTCTTATTGGTGTCCTTTAGTAGTGGTTTCTTTGCAGCCTGATTCACGCAGTTGATGTTGAGATGTGTCTGTTACTTGAACTCTGTGAAGCATTTATTTGGGATGCAAATTCTGAGGCTGGTAACTGTAATGAACGTATCCTCTGCAGCAGATGTAACTCTGGGTTCTTCCTTTCCTGTGGCAGTTTCCTGTGGCATTTGAAGAAACTTTCAAAGTTCTTGAAATTTTCCAGATTGACTGACCTTTATGTCTTAAAGTAATGATGGACTGTCATTTCTCTTTGCTTATTTAAGCTGTTCTTGCCATAATATGGACTTGGTCTTTTACCAAATAGGGCTATCTTCTGTATACCACCCCTACCTTGTCATAACACAACTGATTGGCTCAAACGCATTAAGGAAATAAATTCCAGGCACATCTGTTAATTGAAATGCATTCCAAGTGACTACCTCATGAAGCTGGTTGAAAGAATGCCAAGAGTGTGCAAAGCTGTCATCAAGGCAAAAGGTGGCTACTTTTGAGAATCTTAAATATAAAATATGTTTTGATTTGTTTAACACTTTTTTGGTTACTACATGATTCCATATGTGTTATTTCATAGTTTGGTGTCTTCACTATTATTCTACAATGTAGAAAATAGTAAAAATAAAGAAAACCCCTTGAATGAGTAGGTGTGACTGGTACTGTATATTTAAATATAATTTCATTATTAAAGGGCAATTCCGACACTTTTCAACCTCATACAGTATGCAGGAATGTAAGGGAACCCCTTTACAAACATAAAATGGCATATAATGGCTTAGAAGTCTATCCTTTGTTATGGCAAATTTTAATTTTAATCACCCTGGCATTAAATATACTGTAAATGGTGAATGTTATGGACTGTGACATTGATGTCTTCATGGCTGAATGAAAATGATGTTGAAACTGGTGGGGTTTTATTTTGAAGGTTTCCTCATTACCATATGAAAGTGACGTCATAATTTGTGCTGCTGGCAGAATACTAGTGGGGCCATTACTCCTTTCACCTCCCTAACTCTGCGGTATGAATTGCGCAATAGGAAGGAGTCTTGTCCCAATTCATTAGGAGAAACAGGTAACTGAATATCAGCATCTGACAGGCAAGGCATGAGACGCTGATCCAAAAACAATTCAAGAAAACGTTGCATCATATAAATCCAGGGATATATATAGATAGCACTGATGTCGCATATGTCCTCATCGCAAAAAATAATCAGGAGAGGGAGGTGTACCCAGATGAGTGTTTTCTGCTAAGACTAACTTGTTTGCGGCAGATCATGCCTCATTCAGCTCCCTGTAGCCTCTCCAAAAGGGATGTGGACATGTGAGGTGAATCTGCATAACATACTTTCCAAAAGGTTCATTAAATTGGTGCTTTCCGAAGCGTCGAGAACATAAGCTGAAATGTCGTCGGATTCAAGAAAGACTATGGTGTGGGACTTCATCTTGAGGTAACATCTGTCTAACGTCAAAGCCAATGCCACTCAGGTTACAACCGCATCCGTCATCAGATTGAAATGCATTTAAGTTTAGTCTAGCGCCATATATCCTTTCATGTTGATGAAAGTTAGAGGATCAATGAGTGGCGCCTCCTAGTTTTATTTGGATTAATAATTAAAGAATAACCAATAATATTATTCGATTGAGATTTAATTAGATTTAATGTGAAATAAAATATCCACGTAGGCAAGTATAACTTTCCCCTACTATAACTTTCTTTGTATTTGGATGAATTATTTCCATAAAATTATTTCCATAAAATGTGATTATCTGTTTACTTTCCTCTGGTGCCCTCTCTCTAAGGCCCTTTACACAGATCATTTCTTCAATTGCGTCACATGCAGTTCATAGAGAATCACTCACACTTAGAATGACCTAATTCTTGCCTTCTCCTATCAACAGTAAAATAACAACCTCACCCATAACAACAACAACAGTTAAACTGTGAAAAGATACATTTTTTAACATAAAATATCGCAGGAAAGCAACAAAATGTAACTTCAGCACCTTGGGCAGGGAGCGTTATTTATAACTTCAGCACCTTGGACAGTGAGTGTCACTTATGACTTCAGTTCTTTGAACAGGGAGCTTCACTTAACTTTAGCACCTTGAACAGTAATAATATAATAATATGCCATTTAGCAGACTACTTACAGTCATGCGTGCACACATTTTTATTTTTTTGTGTATGGGTGGTCCCGTGGATCGAACCCACTACCCTGGCGTTACAAGCGCCGTGCTCTACCAGTTGAGCTACAGAGAACCACAACAGCGCAAACGTACAGTACTATTTCTATGAAAAACATATTAAATTATATTTGACAGGGAATTTCACTACATTAGCACCATGAACAAAAACATCACAATATCAGCACCATGGACAGGGACGGTTACCTCTAAGATCAGCACCATGGACAGGGACCGTTACCTCTGAGCTCAGCTCCATGGACAGCGACCGTTACCTCTGAGCTCAGCACCATGGACAGGGACCTCTACTCTAAGATCAGCACCATGGACAGGGACCGTTACCTCTGAGCTCAGCACCATGGACAGGGACCGTTACCTCTGAGCTCAGCACCATGGACAGGGACCGTTACCTCTGAGCTCAGCACCATGGACAGGGACCGTTACCTCTAAGATCAGCACCACGGACAGCACTCACACTCACAACAGTCACTCCAGGAGAGGAAAAACTACTTCATTTTACATTTTAGTCATTTAGCAGACGCTCTTATCCAGAGCGACTTACAGTTAGTCACATTATGCATTATTGCCCCACAGTGGCAAGAAGTGACATCCCAAAAAACACAAACTATACAACAGTCACGAAAACGATGCACACGCTTCATGCAGGTGTAGATGTGTCAAACTACGGTATGCGAACAGGAGCATTAGGCTATGTAGACTCAGTACAAAAAGGTGCTATATAGAACCTAAAATGGTTCTTCGGCTGTCCCCATAGGAGAACCCTTTGAAGAACACATTTAGGTTCCAGGTAAAACCCTTTTGGTTCCACATATAACCTTTTTGGGTTCCATGAAGTACCCTTTCCACAGAGGGTTCTACATGGAACCCAAAAGGGTTCTCCCATGGGGACAGCCGAAGAACCCTTTTGGAACCCTTTTTGCTAAGAGTGTAGGCTAGGCCTAATATTTGATTGAATTGAATGGGAAAAGCATTATACTTTTTTGTTAAATCGGAGCCTCCTCCCATCAAAAACTCATTATTTTCTATTTTAGTTAAAAAACACAAAAGGTTAGTCTATATTTTAATAATAAAACGTATTTAAATGAGCGTACCTGATGCTGATCTCCGGAGAGGGAAAGTCATGCTTCACTTCGCGGAGCCAAGGAAGAGTCCTTTGTTAACGTTTCAGCACTTCCCGGATATGCACAGTGAAAGGGGACAGGCCTTTCCGAAGTTTAAACCGACAAATTCTCAAAGGCATTCCATCCATTAAATATGTGCACGTGGTTGTGATAGGAGATCATTATAGGGCATTAGTGGAAGGCCATTATTATGACTTTCGAAATGCTCATTAATGATTTATCCAAAGGTTTCGCTGATCGGGCAAAAACGTGCAATACTGGGCCACTGTAGCCTACGCTGATGTGCAGGAAGGTAAGGGAACGCCTTTACAAACATAAAATTGCATATAATGGCTTAGAAGTCTATCCTTTGTTATGGCAAATGTTCATTTTATTCACCCTGGCATTAAATTTACTGTAAATGGTGAATGTTATGGACTGTGACATTGACGTCTTCATGGCTGAATTGATCTAAACATCAAATGGATCGCAGGTATCCATTACATAGCCTACAACTCTCCCACAACAGGCGAGGAAAGAAAGGGGAAACCAAGCAATCCACCACCCTTAAAGATGGATTCTGCAGTAGGCGGAAACAGTGTCACTGTCCGCCCCACAGCAGTTGTTATCTTTTTTGTTTTGTTGATGAAGCAGAGGTGGGGAGCGCTGGGGATCGTTGAGCATCATGGCAAAAAAAATGTGCAGTACATATGCTTCTGTTCTATCGCGCATGTTCATTGTTTGCAGTAACTTCTTTGTTGTTGTAATATCGCAAACGAATGTGGCAGTTTCACCATTAAGGATTCCAGCTTTAAAGATTTGACTAGCAACTAATTTAATCTAGAAGTAATAAGGAAGTCTTATTAGGCCGACAGCTCTGGACAATGATATTAACATGCTCTTTCTTCCTGTTAAGACCCAGATGGTCGTCATCGTGGTGAATAATAGACGGTTTTGCATTAGAGAAATTATCAAACGAAAAGGAGCTTTCAAGAATTAGAATTAGTCATAATGTGCAGGGAGTAGGCTATATAATATTTAAACTACAATCTGTAAGATGTAGTCATATTATGACCCTGTCTATCATTAGGTAACTCTATTATATAGTCTAACTGACCAAAACATAAACATTTCCACAGTCATTGGGGAAAACTTCAAGGTAGACACAATAGCCAGCTTCCAGAAACCATTTCCCATCATCTCTATCATTAAACCATGGTTTAACTTCATCTCAGGGCAGGGGCATTCTTTTCCAATCCAATTATTTAGTCTACAGATTGTATTTGCAAGTTAGGCTATAAGGACACCAGAATACCAGGTATGCCCTCTTATGTGCAGTATTATCAACTGGTGGTAACTTCTCTCTGTTGAGTTGTCACTCTTTACACCTGAACATTCTCCACTAGATGGAGCAAAATATAAGTAAAATAGGAGTGAGTGAGGCTCCAGGAGCCGTATTCATAAAGTGTCTCAGAGTATGAGTACTGATCTAGGACCAGTTTTGCCTTTTTGATGAAGATTATATGGACAGGGGGAATCTGATCCTAGAAGAGCACTACTACTCTGAGACGCTTTATGTACAAGGGACCAGAGCTCTGCACAACTACATAAAATGTGGTCCAAGACATCATCACCTACTACTTCTCCCATAAAGGAAAAAAACAATCAAGGTTTACTGTGGTGCATCCAAGCACCATTGACACACATTGAACATGTAGAAGAGAGACACAGTTTGACTCAATTGTGAATGCAGGCTGAGGGTAGGGGGTTCCACTGCTGTGAAAAAGCACATCATAATTCTGGTGAATGACATCAACATGCCATTCAAAGGACAACTGAATTCAAGCAAAACCCAAAGACCTATATCAAAAAGCCAAAACCGGTGCAAACATTACATTTTCATGGACAAACCTTCAGGAGAGATTTCTCTTCCCATTCTGATGGCTTGCTTCAATCGACAGCAGAAGACTATTATTATTATGGCAGGGGGACTCAATAATCACCACATCCACAGATTGGCTAGAATCCTGCCGTAACATAAAATAATCCAGGGTACTTAAGGCGCCATCTTGCACTGTGGTTATAATATATCCTACCATAAAATCTGTTAGATTGTGCATCACCAATACACATACTGTAAACACACAGTAAGAAATGGACACAAATAACCCTCTCTCACCAGAGACAGCAGAATATCCTGCAAGATAAAGGAAGAACACCAATATCCATTATCTTTTGCCTGAGCATCTTTCTTCTGGAGGGAATGCACACCATTTGGCCTGGAACATTGGGACAAGGCACTGCCAGTACTCAGGAGGAGTGAGTTTGCTGCCAAGACACATGTCGATGGGCTCCTGTCATGTGAAAGCCTGTGGTGAAGGAGATTGGACAGAGGGTTTTTGGTGTAAATGCTGGGTGGGGTTGGGTGGCCCAAAATGGAATTTAAATGTCCTCAATAAAAGCCTTTTTGATACCTCTACTTTTTCCATACAAAATTTGCTTTGTCTTTTGGATAAATGATCAGTTGGCATAAATGAATAAGATGAAACTGTATCAATCAGAATGAAATAAATATGCATGTAGTTAAGTTACATTATCTCCAGCTTCCTACACTTTAATACTGATGATAAGCTGTCAGGATAGATATGTTAGTGTCCACACATGATCAGTGGGCGGTGGGAGACAGCAGTCTTGCAGCCCTAGGGTCTGCTGTGGCTATGGGCAGAGATAGACCTCCATCTGCCGAATAACAATCTACAATAAGGTGGTTTACACTGTCACAATTAACTTAGGACAAAAAACAGTCACTTTGGTTCATGTCTAAAGCATAGAACAGGGCTTTAAAGCTACAATTCATGTGGAACAAAAATATAAAAACATTTGTTTATACAAATGCCTGATACAGAACACAAAACACCCCTTTGACAGTCTGTCTGGAAAGTCCAATATAGATGTTGAACTGAAACATTACCAAAGATCCCCACCTTTACTTTCCTCTAAGGAAAAGGCAATTGAAAGTTCCATCATTTCAACTTATAAATCCTTATGTTATCAACCGTTCTGTTGCTTTATCTGCACTTTATTTAACCTCCCTAATTCACATGATTTAATCAACTTTTAATTACTTTGTGTCTACAGTCTACACTAACATTTCAAGATCCTCTGGGGTCCTTAGAAATTGGCTAAATGACATATAACCTTCTACCAGAGAGAAAGAGAGAGAGAGAGAGAGAGAGAGAGAGAGATGTTTTGATTTAACCTTACTCTGAGTAGCTACAATTACCTGGAGTCTTTGAGGTGCCCGCCTAGGCTACTATTTAGTAATTCTAGTCATGTGAATGCTATGAATGAACCATTGTTTTTCTAATGTATGAATATTATGTTATTATGAGAGCTCATGGTCTAAACCCTGTTAGGTCTACTCCCTGTAGAGGTTTACTCAATGAATTATATATACACTAGATGACTGCTAGGGGGCGCTGTGTTGAAGCAACCGTGCCTCCATCTTGGCACTCCCCCACGTTGTAAAAATATTTTGGAAGCTAATAGAAATGCATTTTTTAATGTCTACATTCGTTTTTGCTACCTTTATTCTATTACAGACAACTTAATGCATACTTAAAAATTATATTATGTGAGCTAAACTTAAAAATACAACAAAAAAATATATATACACAAATATATTCCTTATAGTATATTTTTTAGAGATTACTAATTTTACTGTCCCTACTACAACAAAAAATACTTAAATACATGAACTGGGGAGTGCCAACATGGCCGACCGGTGACTTCAAAGCCTCTCCATGGCCAATACATAGAATCAGCAATCCAGGGTTTATATACATAATTTGGTCTACTCTCTGTAGTGAAAGCAGTGAGAGCTCGCGGTCTAATCCCTCTTTTGTCTCCATGGCAATACTATTTTCCCAGCTTCCATTGCGGCGTTTCCCGCGGAGATTCTGTTCATGACATAAAGATTTGTCCAGAATGCGCACCTCGCAGTGAACCACCATAACCTCTCCATTACGCACTACAGTGGCCATAACAGACTGGGTGTCTGTCTCTCGTTTCTCGCCTCTATGATCATATTCTCAATACTGCTAAAAAATCCATGCACACTGCATATTCTGCTTAACCTACACTATTTTATTTTTATCCAGTCGTTTCCCCTTATTATTTGCATATCGTATCGACTGTGTCTAGGTAGCCTTGATAATTGTCAAACCCGTTGTGATATTATATTGATGAGGTGCACTGAATTCGTTTAGTTAAAAGATAATCAACTGACATTATGTTAAACCCCTACATTACAGTGAAAGTGACATAGAGCATTCCTAAAGGCTATACATTCTGTCATTTAGGTAGGCTGATCACTCACCTCTGGTTGCATGTTCCTTTTCCTCTTTTGCCACTTGTTTTCCCGTTTTCGCACTCATAGAGCCGTCTTCGTAAATCGCACAATGAAACTTCAACCAGCAGAACAATGCCACACTGGTTCTCCTTCGAATTACAAGAATCAGTAAAGCGGTTTCAGATTTTTTTTAAATCATCAGCTGGGGCTCTGTGGAACAAAAACACAAAGGATAAGCTACTTTACCGTAGGCTACTGGTCGTTTAGCCAGGGAGTCTGCTGACTTGATTTATTGAGAGTGGTAATATGTAAAACACAATTTACCATGTGAATTCAGTGTCCAATAAAACATGTCATCTTAACAAGATATTTTCAGCATTGTTGTGAGCCACATAAAACAGTTCCATACCCAGACCACTCCGCCACGTTTTTGCAAACAAAGCAAAACTGCCATAACAGAGACATACACACATTGATATACATTATAATAATTTAAAGGTGTGAAATTGATGGCAGGTGATACAAAATTGCAAGTGAACGGAGGTATCTTACCAAGATTGAGGAACCTCCCTCCTAGTCCGACCACAAGAACAGACAACACTGCTGCCACACAACCACACAGGTCCGCGCCTGCGAGTCTCTGGAAGAACACTATGGGGGACTCAATATTCCAAGGAGCCAACTTCACAGTGCAAGTGTCAAGTTGTTTTAAGAGGTTTCATTGAACCAAACAGTCAAAATGAATAAAGCTACATTTAAATCATCTGAAAAGCATTAAATTACTCCCTGTATTTGTATTATTACTCCCAATGCATGCAGTAGCCTCTTCCAAATAGGAATTCATTAACGCATGACAGCCTAATCATCACATCATCGTCATCATCGTGATCAGAATCATCATTGTCATCATCATCATCTGTCATACTTCTTCTTCTTAGGTTGTTGTGACTATGACGACTATGAATGCTTATATAATCAAAAGTAATAGTGGTAGGCCTACGTAGAACATTTTATTCTCCTAGTCTTGGCTTTCTTTCCTGTCATGATAATTATGACTTTCTGAGGTCCATTTAGTTCTTATACTAACGAACTAATCAAGACTGACTGGCTCAAAACTAAAGCCTACAATATTTAGGGCAGAGTAGATTGATGGAGGTTTTTAAATCTGTTATAAATCTATGCTGGCGTGCTGTTGACAACCAGCTGCTTCTGGACAATGTACTTTTTTTTAGGAGATCTGAGTTATTTTATTGTGTTTGTTTGACAGGACAGATGTAAGTACAGATAGGGAGACAGATATAGAGAGGGTTACATAAAGTGGTTAAGGGCACAGACAGTCTGCGGAGGAGGCATATGTGATCCAGAGTCGGGACCTTAGACCACCAGACTTCAGCACATTGATACAATTTCTCTATTAGATTATTGTATATAAATTCCTGTAGGATAGAATCCAAAATCTGATTGGATTTTTCTATTGGATTCTAATCGTATTCTAATTTGGATCCTTGTATTGGAATCCTATAGTATCCTATCGGATTTCATTGTTTTGATTTTGTAAGTGGATCATTCCATGTCATTTCAGCAAGCCATGACATCCACCATCTCAGATTGTTCGGAAATCGTTTCTGCAGTTAGAAACAGATAAGATAAGCTTTCCAGAAGCATTTTTATGTTGAAATATAATTTGATCTCTGAGACATTAAGTTAATTGATTGCTCCCAAATTGGACATTTTAATTGATAGGATTCATATAA
Organism: Coregonus lavaretus; assembly: GCF_964263955.1. Lineage (NCBI taxonomy): Eukaryota > Metazoa > Chordata > Actinopteri > Salmoniformes > Salmonidae > Coregonus > Coregonus lavaretus. Next base: position 28,051 of record NW_028165949.1, on the reverse strand, counting down.
TATTCAATAATTATAGTACCTAACATCCGATTTGGGCCAAACTTTTTTCTAACATTGAGTAAGACACAAGGAATCCAAAGAAGTGGTCAAAAGCCATCCAAGGACCACCCACACACCACGTCAATCCCACCCCAACAATGAGTAAATAGTATCAGTTCTGTATGTTTGACAGGTAGTATGGTGCTGCGGCTCGGAGTATTGTTTCTTCATCCTATGCAATATATTTTCAGTGAATTTGGTGATAGGGTGTTTTCCCCTGTTTAGAGAAATATGCCATTGAAGTTGTTGGGTTTATGTCCCATTCTACATCCTGATATTACCAGCTTCTGACCACTAGATGGTGCTGTTCCTGCTATTAGGTGATCCCCCCCCCCCCCCCCCCCCCCCCCCAAGTCATCTATAAGTAACATCATTGAGTTACACAATACCTTTTTAGATACTTTAGGATGATTTGGACAGTGAAAATGCTAATATACTGTAGGTACCATTGACTTGCATTGGATTTGTGGTACAAATGCTAAAACGTTACCATTTGAAACAGTGGCTAGGTAAACAAAACCAACGCATGGGTTGCTGTCATACCAGAGGGGTATCCTATGAAGCAAGCTAAATCTACTCAGGGTTTTCTGAAGCTAACCAGCTTCAGATAGCTTCGCATTCCAGCTCAAACTTCATCTGTATATTGCTCATCCTCCTGTGCTAACTCTAGCAGGCTTGTAACTGCACTTGCATGTCGCAGACAGCTAATCGAACGCCAAACTCTTCATTGAGACAATGCTGAAACAGCAATCCACGGGCGAGTCAGTGCCACTATTTCATTGGTACCGAAATCAAAATGAAAGAAAAGTTATCTTGCAAATTCAGCAGGCCATGGTGTGAAATAGGCTTTTAGAAGTACCATCTTTATTTTGTTACTTATTGTTAATGCCGACTTTGGTGTGCTTATCAATTAACAACCACAATCACCTTTTTTCCCCACTCCTATCGATACAATAATGTTATTTAGTCATACAAAATGCACTGACCAGCTGGCTAAGGTAACCTGTCTAAATTATTATCGCCCCGTAGCACTCACATCTGTAGCCATGAAATGCTTTGAAAGGTTGGTCATGGTTCATGGCAACAACACATCCTCCACGCTGACCCTCAACACGGGGGCCCCTCAGGGGTGTGTGCTTAGTCCCCTCCTGTACTCCCTGTTCACCCACGTCTGCGTGGCCGCACATGACTCCAACACCATCATTAAGTTAGCAGACGACACAACGGTGGTAGGCCTGATCACCGACGACAATGAGACAGCCTACAGGGAGGAGGTCAGAGACCTGGCAGTGTGGTGCCAGGACAACAACCTCATCATCAGCAAGACAAAGGAGCTGATCGTGAACTACAAGAAACGGAGGGCCGAGCACGCCCACATCTACATCGACAGGGCTGTAGTGGAGCAGGTCGAGAGCTTCAAGTTCCTCGATGTCCTCATCACTAAGGTATTATCATGGTCCACACACATCAACACAGTTGTGAAGAGGGCACGACAACGCCTCTTCCCCCTCAGGAGGCTGAAAAGATTTGGCATGGGTACCAATGCACCAAGTCTGGAACCAACAGGACCCTGAGAAGCTTCTACCCTCAAGCCATAAGACTGCTAAATAGTTAGTTAAATAGTTAACCTATAGCTACCCGAACTATCTGCATGGACCGTTTCTGATAACTCTTTTGACTCATCACATATGCTGCTGGTCCTGTTGCCTAGTCACTTTATCCCTACCCACAGCATACTGTATGTACATATCTACCTCAATTACCTCGTTGTGATGACATGATGTTGAAGGAGTCAGGCGCAGGAGGGTAAATCACAGAATAACAGGCTTTATTCCGCAAACCACAGAGTTACGCAGTAACGTGTCAAAACACTCCAGTGCACAAAACAGGCGCTACTGGAAAATACAAGGCACATGGGAAATATCCCGGCGATACAAAATACAAGGAGATCCACCGAGCTTCAGTACTCTCCACAATAAACAATCACACACAAAGACAAGGGGGCAGAGGGAATACTTATACAGGTACTGATGAGGGACTATGAACCAGGTTTGTGTAATCAACAAGACTAAACAAATGGAATGATGAGATGAGGAGTGACAGTGGCTAGAAGGCCGGTGATGACGAACGCCGAAGCCTGACCAAACAAGGAGAGGAGGCAGCCTCGGAGGAATTCGTGACACTCGTACCCTGCACATCAACTCGGTCATTGTCATTTCTAAGCTACAGTTATTAATGTGTGAACAAGTGTATCATCATTGCTTGAATACAGGTACTGTCAATGTCCATGGGGAGATGACAGCATTGTCTGTGATAAATCGTACATTCTGTTAGCTGTGTAAAACGATATAATGGTTAAGGACATTGTAATTCAATAAGTAGGCCTAATGCTTTTGTTGTACATTTTATAAATATTCCAAATAGTTTTCATGTCCTATGTTTTGTCCTGATGCCTTCACACTGCCTGTGATGCTGGTAGTATCACGCTCACATTGTGACCTTACGTGTGACCTGTTTTAGAGGCCTAGTGCCCTGTTCATTCCCTTATCCTCCAAAGGTCACTAAAGGTCAGATGGGGAAAACAGCAGGACAGCCAGATATAGGAAAATACACATAATTAGTGAGACAGAACTTCATCAGCTTTGCCAGCTATGCAAATACTATGCCACTTAGCGCTATACTGACATACCCACCTCGCCCTCATTTGGATACACAATCATTGTTTTTGTGACACAGACTAGAATTTACAACAGGCATTTTTAACCTTTATCAAGCGTGGAAATAACCTTATGGTTAAAGAACCACTATTCAGCGGTCTTGTACTTCAAACACAGGGTTGACAAAAGTCAGGCAGCAACTGTCAATATTTGTTGTGTTGCCCAAGTTTGGACAACATTTGTATTAAATTAGTAAACATTTATGAACAATTACATTTAAATCAGCAAAATATATAGACAAATATATTTAATAATAATAGTTAGGTTTTAACTCAAGCCACATTAACTGTAAAAAACTTGAAGAGGAATTTTGTACAGACTCACAGAGAGGAAGAGTGAGAGAGAGTGAGTGAGAGAGAGAGAGAGAGAGAGAGAGAGAGAGAGAGAGAGAGAGAGAGAGAGAGAGAGAGAGAGAGAGAGAGAGAGAGAGAGAGAGAGAGAGAGAGAGAGAGAGAGAGAGAGAGAGAGAGAGAGAGAGAGAGAGAGAGAGAGAGAGAGAGAGAGAGAAGAGAGAGAGAGAGAGAGAGAGAGAGAGAGAGAGAGAGAGAGAGAGAGAGAGAGAGAGAGATTCGCTTACCCAGGTGGTCATGTGCAAATAGTCTCCTGTACTTTGGAGTTTACAGTCTGTTTGTTCATTCCTTTTTGGTCTTTTCTGTTTGGTGGGATATCAAAAGGAATAACTACCTAGAGCAACAAGATGGCAAGGGTTTGTTTATTTGTCATAACTGTTGTATTAATGGTGGAAAACTGGTTCACTTCTGGAGGTAGGCTTCACACATTTAACAAAAAATTGATATCAACAAACAGTATCCTCTATGTTTTTCCTAAGTGCTTCTTTATCATTCTTTATGATAGTATATAAATACTGTACAAATGTAATGTTTGATTCACATATTATTTGCTCAACATTTTCTGGTATATCTGCTTCACATGAACCCAAACTATGGGTTTAATATGATTTCAGTAAACTGGCACAATTCCTTCCCAGATACCTCATGCCCATAGGGGGCACAGGGGCATGTTCCCCCTCAGCTTTGTCCTGTTTAAAAATATACACTACCGTTCAAAAGTTTGGGGTCACTTAGAAATGTCCTTGTTTTTGAAAGAAAAGCAATTTTTTTGTCCATTAAAATAACATCAAATTGATCCGAAATACAGTGTAGACATTGTTAATGTTGTAAATGGATATTGTAGCTGGAAACAGCAGATTTTTTATGGAATATCTACATAGGCGTACAGATGCCCATTATCAGCAACCATCAGTCCTGTGTTCTCAACGTCAACAGTGAAGAGGCGACTCCGGGATGCTGACCTTCTAGGCAGAGTTGCAAAGAGAAGCCATATCTCAGACTGCCCATCTTTTATTTTTATTGGTCAGTCTGCAATATGGCTTTTTCTTTGAAACTCTGCCTAGAAGGTCAGCATCCCGGAGTCGCCTCTTCACTGTTTGACGTTGAGACTGGTGTTTTGCGGGTACTATTTAATGAAGCTGCCAGTTGAGGACCTGTGAGGTGCCTGTTTCTCAAACTAGACACTCTAATGTATTTGTCCTCTTGCTCAGTTGTGCACCGGGGCCTCCCACTCCTCTTTCTATTCTGGTTAGAGCCAGTTTGCGCTGTTCTGTGAAGGGAGTAGTACACAGCGTTGTACGAGATCTTCAGTTTCTTGGCAATTTCACACATAGAATAGCCTTAATTTCTCAGAACCAGATTAGACTGATGAGTTTCAGAAGAAAGTTATTTGTTTCTGGCCATTTTGAGCCTGTAATCGAACCCACAATTGCTGATGCTCCAGATACTCAACTAGTCTCTAGAAGGCCAGTTTTATTGCTTCTTTAATCAGCACAACAGTTTTCAGCTGTGCTAACATAATTGCAAAAGGGTTTTCTAATGATCAATTAGCCTTTTAAAATGATAAACTTGTATTAGCAAACACAACGTGCCATTGGAACACAAGACTGATGGTTGCTGATAACGGGCCTCTGTACGCCTATGTAGATATTCCATTAAAATCAGCCGTTTCCAGCTACAATAGCCATTTACAACATTAACAATGTCTACACTGTATTTCTGATCAATTTGATGTTATTTTAATGGACAAAATAATTGCTTTTCTTTCGAAAAACAAGGAAATTCCTAAGTGACCCCAAACTTTTGAACGGTAGTGTATATAATTATTGTAATTTATAGCTACATTTTGTTGTTGTTGTTTCTCTGTTATACTACTAGCCATCTAGCAATTTTATGAAGTTGGTTTTAGCTAGCCCAGATAGATTCCCAATCTCCTAACCTCATAACTAGCTACCAAGAAGCCATTTCAGGCTATCAATCAAGTCAGAGTAGCTAGCTCGTCTAACTATCTTAGCTGGCATGCCTGCTGATAAGGTTGGTAGACTTTAGAAAGTAAAAGCAAGCAATTACTAAATGTACTCTCATTCCTTTCAATCTTTTACCCAGACGTTAGCAGAGATACAGAGAATCATACATTACATGACCAAAAGTATGTGGACACCTGCTCATCAAACATCTCATTCCAAAATCATGGGCATTAATATGGAGTTGGTCTCCCTTTGCTGCTATAACAGCCTCCACTCTTCTGGGAAGGCGTTCCACTAGATGTTGGAACATTGCTGCGTGGATTTGATTCCATTCAGCCACAAGACCATTAGTGAGGTCGGGCACTGATGTTGGGCGATTAGGCCTGGCTCGCACTTGGCATTCCAAATCATCCCAAAGGTGTTTGATGGTGTCGAGGTCAGGGCCCTATGCAGGCCAGTCAAGTTATTCCACACCAATTTCGACAAACCATTTCTGTATGGACCTCGCTTTGTGCTCAAGGGCATCGTCATGCTGAAACAGGAAAGGGCCTTCCCCAAACTGTTGCCACAAAATTGTAAGCACAGAATCATCTAGAATATCATTGTATGGTGTAGCTTTAAGATTTCCCTTCACTGGAACTAAGGGGCCTAGCCCAAACCATGAAAAACAGCCCCAGACCATTATTCCTCCTCCACCAAACTTTAAAGTTGGCACAATGCATTCGGGCTGGTAGCGTTCTCCTGGCATCCGCCAAACCCAGATTCATCCGTCGGACTGCCAGATGGTGAAGTGTGATTCATCACTCCAGAGAACGCGTTTCCACTGCTCCAGAGTCCAATGGCGGCAAGCTTTACACCACTCCAGCCAACGCTTGGCATTGCGCATGGTGATCTTAGGCTTGTGTGTGGCTGCTCGGCCATGGAAATCAATTTCATGAAGCTCCCGACTAACAGTTATTGCTTCCAGAGGCAGTTTGGAACTCGGTAGTGAGTGTTGCAACCGAGGACAGACGATTTTTATGCGCTACGCGCTTCAACACTCTGTGGTCCCGTTCTGTGAGCTTGTGTGGCCTACCACTTTGTTGCTGAGCCGTTGTTGCTCCAAGACATTTTCACTTCACAATAACAGCACTTACAGTTGACCAGGGCAGCTCTAGCAGGGCAGACATTTGACAAACTGATTTGTTGGAAAGGTGGCATCCTATGACAGTACCACATTGAAAGTCACTGAGCTCTTCAGTAAGGCCATTCTACTGCCAATGTTTGTCTAAAATAGCCGAATCCACTAATTTTAAGGGTTGTCCACATACAGGGTTGTCCACATTGTATATATAGTGTAATTAGTTTCTTTAAAAAAAGAACCACCAGTCAGTAGGATACAGACAGCTCAAGAGGTATGCTTAGATATGCAGAAAAATAAGCATATCTTTTTTAATAGAATTAAGCATAATGATTATGGCTCTAGATTTTAGGAAAAAACTGTTTCAGGTGTTAGAAAAAGTTTTCAACTTCCTGACGGGGGCCCTAGCCCCCCTCCGGACTCCCCCCTAGCCATCCTCAAGTACTTTGTGCCCCCTCAGATTTTTGGGTGCATGATGCCCCTGCTTCTTCCAGTTCAGTTGTCAGTCAAATGCAGTGTCACATTGTATAAACTTCAGGGTACAGATACAGGATGAGAGCATGAGAAGAGTCAGAGACGTTTTCTTTATGTCAATTATCATATTTTCTTCTTCATGGTAAACGTCATATGCTTCGCCAACCTGAATGAGATCAAAAAAGATGTTCACCTTTCCCTTATAAGGGGAATTCATTTAAACTCAATTGTTCATTTAGTGACCCCCCATCTCTGTCCTCCTTTCCTCCCCAGCCTCAGTCTTTCTGTCCAGGCAGTCTGCAGACAACCTCCTGAGGAGGCAGAAACGCTACAACACGGGGGCCTTCGAGGAGCTGAAGAGGGACAACCTGGAGAGGGAGTGTATCGAGGAGCGCTGCAATCTGGAGGAGGCGAGAGAAGTGTTTGAGGACATGGAGAAAACAGTAGGTAGCATCCTCTACAACCCCACATGAAGTCCATCTGCCCATTGGCTCTGCCATGTCAGGTGATAGACAGCATCAATAATTTTTTTTTTTTCTTTTTATTTAGATGGATTTTTGGGTGAATTACCTTGGTAAGCATTAATTATTAAAAATGTGGATATTCTGTAGACATAGTAGTGTTATATTATCAGCAGATTGGTATAATCTATATAATGTATCTGTAGTCAAGTCTTTGTCTATGTGCCCCTCCAGACGGGGACCAGTGTGAGTCCAACCCATGCCAGAATGGGGGGAAGTGTAAAGACGCCATGAGTGCTTATGTATGCTGGTGTCCACCTCAATTCAATGGGAAAAACTGTGAGATAGGTGAGCAATGTGGTCCCTTTATTCTGTTTAAAATCTAATCAAATACAGTAACGTTGACTGTCTTTTTATCCACTTGTCATTTGATTGGATTTGCAGATATTCCTGCTTTACCTGAAGATTTCATTGCATTTGTTTACCTTATAGTAGCTTACATGTTAACCTCTTTAATTTCCCCAAATTGTTTGAAGTCAACTAGTCTCCTAACCCACTGTTCTCATGGATTCTCCCTACTCAGAGATGGCTAAGCAGTGTGACATCAACAACGGTGGCTGCTCCCACTTCTGTGTGCTGAACGGCCAGCATGCAGTGTGTGACTGTGCCACGGGGTATAAACTGGCTCCAGACAAGACCACTTGTGAACCAGAAGGTGCTGATTAATCCTGCATATAAAATATAATGTTTCCTTTACATTTATTTACATAATCTATCTTCTATTTTCAACCTGTGTTTGCCAGGACTATTCCCTTGTGGTCATCTTGGCAAGGCTGTAAGCTCAACCCTGTCCTCTCGGTCGATCATCACAGCCGTAAATGTTGATCAAACTCAGCACTCCTACGACAACGCCATCAACATCACTGAGGCACTGGAGACCTCTGTGAACAACACCTTAGATTCTCGTGTGGTCAATGCCACCACCACAACCCCCCACCGTATCAGCAGCACCAGCAGCAGCCACTCTTCCTCAGTGCTGGGGGACTTGCCCTCCTGGGTCTTCTCCCCAACACTACCCACCATCCGGGAAGAGACATCCGACAACAATCGCATCGTTGGGGGAAATACAGTGAAACATGGGGAGATCCCCTGGCAGGTAGGACAGTCGTGTGTGTGTGTGTGTGAGTGTAATTAAGCCCCTCCAGTCAATGTGTTTAGACTGCTGTTGTCTGTGCTAACCTCTGGAACACTGCCAGGTGGCCCTGATGAGCAAGCTGACCAGGCAGAGCTTCTGTGGTGGCTCCCTCCTCAGTGAGATGTGGGTCATCACCGCTGCCCACTGCCTGAAAGAGGACTTCATTGGATTATTTTTCATCAGAGTGGGTGAGTCAACCCAAGTAGGAGTGACTGCCTGTTTTCGTATTTGTGCTTCCTTCATTCAAAAGAATGTTTATCTGATCACAATGTCTCTCTGCAGGTGAGCACAACATGCAGGTCCAAGAGGGGAGGGAGCATGACCACGCTGTGGCTGAGTACCACATACACCCGCGATACGACGCCAAGACAAGCCTGTACAACCACGACATAGCCCTGCTGAAGCTCCGCACGCCCGTACTCCTCTCTGACTACAGCCTCCCCATCTGCCTGGGGCCCAAGGACTTCACTGAGACGCTGCTGAGGGAGGCCTCCAGCTCTGTGGTCAGCGGCTGGGGCAGGATGCGCTTCCAGGGCCCAGAGTCCTCCATACTGCAGAAGGTGGAGGTGCCTTATGTGGACCGGACCGAGTGCAAGGGCAGCAGCGCAGAACGGGTGTCCCGCTTCATGTTCTGTGCCGGTTACATCAATGAGCAGAAGGATTCATGCCAGGGGGACAGTGGCGGTCCCCATGCTACCCAGTACCGGGACACCTGGTTCCTCACAGGCATCGTGAGCTGGGGCGAGGAGTGCGCCAAGGAAGGGAAGTATGGCATCTACACACGTGTGTCACGCTACTTCCCTTGGATCTCCAATGTCACTGGGCTTAGAAGCATCGGTTCCAATTCTGAGCCTGACGTCTCTACTTAAAGTTTGGGATTCTTACAAATGTGTATTGTGTCACTGAGCTGATTTATTCTTTGTTGTTGAATTAAAAGGGATCTGGAAATTATGTCTCTGAATGTCTTCTGTAAGTTATTCAAGATATTCAGGCAGATTCAGAAACGTTCGGGACTGACCCACAGGCCTACACCTTGAACAGTAGCATCAGTCAACATTTACTATATGCACATCCACACCCATAAAGGTTCAAAAGTGAAGACATAGTAAAGAAAAAACTATGAACATGTATGCACTCACTACTGTAAGTCGCTCTGGACAAGAGTGTTGGCTAAATGACTAAATGTAAAGAAAGACTCTCCCATCAGATTATCTTGTGCTTGTATTTGGTAAAATAATTTCCATCCATATCATATATGCACATTAAATTCTCTGTACATTTACATGAATCCCCAACGTCCGCCAATGTGGAGAATTTACATATAAGCTGCAACATCCATTCATCACACTCGCTCAGCAGCAGAAGCAGCAGCAGCACTGCAGGACCCTCCTCTCACGTCAATGGTCAGATTACTGACACACCACCCCCTACTGGTACAAAATTGCAGTGCACATAAAAAGAAGCATTAGGCAATGTTCAACAGGGAACTGACCACTGGCAACACCCTGTTGACATTCATGCAGAACAGTGAGCATAGAAATACAAAGCTTGGCACGGTTTGCTTGCTGTTAGCTTTCACACTGAAATGTAAGCTATTTACCATAGTAATTGGGGATAATGGGAGTGGTACAAAATGAGGCTGTTGTAACAAATAAAGAAGACAGGGAAACTGTCAATGTTTTGGCACATAAACTGGCATTGATGAAATGTTGAAATCTGTTATGGTCTCTCATGAACCATGATAGTTATACACAAATGTAAAAAAATAGAGATTGATTCACCTTCACTGTAACAGAAGTAAAACAGTCCTTTTCTAAGTAAATATTCATAAAGTGGACTGGAAACAGTTCATGCACCTCATCCGCAGGAAAATGAAGATCCTATCTCTCTGATGATTTGCGGTACTTTAAGGGTGATGTTGTGATGCTGCCTGGGGTTGGAAAGTAGACTCAGTCCATTGCCTTGTGCTTGAGGTTGTTTGCTTGACGTGGGTAGGGATTTTACCCTAACATTGCACGGCAACACATGCACCCTCTGGAGGAAATGTAAAAAGATGTCCTTGTGGTTTATCATCATGGTATTAATATGGTATCAATTATTCCATTGGTATTAAATTACTGGAGATGGATGGTAAGAAGGCATAGTTGACCCTTCAGATCCTCTGGTTTGATTGATGACTGGTCAGTCTCAGGCAGCATGTTCAAGGCCCCTGGAGACTCCAGGAAAGAAGACCTTGGATGCGAATGATAGCAGGACAACAGTTGTGATGACAGAAGTTGTGTCCGGACGATGGATGGATGGCACATGGTTCATTCAGAGAGAGCTGAGCTTCCGGGTTTTCTCATTCCCTGAAAGATTAAGAGAAACCTACAGGTAGTACGGTTGTAATGTGGAAACGAGGACATCTTATTCATCCATGCTAATAGCTATACAAGAACAGTGATCTCTAGTAGTGGGTCCATGGGGAGCCCCTCACCTTCCGTCCTGCCTGAGTGGGCACGGCTACTCTCTCCCAGAATCCTGTGCAGGTTATCAGCTGAGACCCGACCCTCATCACAACGACTGACATTCCTCACAAGCCTGACAGAGAGAGAATCAGGAGTACTGCTGTAGTAACAACAGCAAGGAACAGTAAGAGTAAGAGTGGTAGTGATATTAGTACTGGGGCTTCTCACCATTTCCCTACAGTGTCCTGATGTAGCAGCTGGATGACATCACCGCACTTAATGATGAAGTCATCTGTACTACACACACTACTTTCCACCAGGGCCCTGTACCTCCCAGGAACCTGTGAGAGAAAAGCATGTTACCTTAAGACCAGTAATAAAAACAGACTGACAATCGCATCATATTTTACACAGCGCACTAACTTAGGAAACTGTCTGACTAATGTCCAATGTCCAATTACTTCCACAGCTGTTTTACAGGACACTTAACACTACAATGCCAGATGAAGTTTAGACTGGCTCACCAATGGAGTAGGGTCGTCATCCTCGTCAGAGTCTGACAGGTTGGACAGGTCAGTGGTGCTCCAGTCCTCCAGACCCTCACAGACATCCACTGACTGGGAGGTGCCAGGCCAACCTACGTTTGACAGACAGAAGCTCTCAAATACAACTATCTTCACAAGTCAAAGGCCTCTACGTACCATACATATTGACCTAAATGTCACTTATGTTAGATACTTTCAAAACCTTTCCACTGACTACAAAAACACAATTCCACTGCTACATGCTGGACTTTTCAGTGTCGAAACCTCACTGACCGGCCCCAATTGGCCAGTAGACTTGGAGTCTGCTTTATTACTAAAGTGAGTTGGTGAGACAAAATGGCTGCTGTTTTCCACGCTGACTCACTGCGTCGATTGTTGTGCTGGGGCTGGGGGGAGAAGACCACGGGGTCTGTGAGGACGGGGCTGGTGCGGCCTGACGACTCGGCCTCCTCTGTGCTGAGGGACTGGTCTGGAGGCTTACTGTGAGGAAGGACATCAAAACAACCTGAGCAGCCAGTGATCTGCCCGGGACTCCACGGCATGCACACCGACATATGAGCCAGACTGTCCCGCGTCGCAAAGGAACGGGGCAGAAACACAACATCCACATGGTCACAAGCTTGGCCTCAGGCACTGGCCAAGTCACATCATTCTCTAGATCATACCAGAGAAACAAGCTTGACATTTCGGAGTCAGTAGGTTGGAGATGAGTCGAAACCAAGCTATGATTGGAATCGAAAACAAACAAATCACATGCTATGAGCGACAGGAAATCACAATGTTCTCTTTGGTCATCATGCAAATTGTAAGACATGGGGACATGAGAGGACATGAGAGGACATGCAAAGAGCATCACCTGTCAGTAGAGGGAGGAGACAGAGGAGTCTGCTCTGAGAGTTGAATAGGGGGGATGTCTTCTGAGAGAGGGGGAGAGGGAGAGGGCAGATAAAAGGGACTTTAAAACTCCAGGTAGTTTAACCAAATTACTGGCATGCAGACAGACAGGTCCCATCACACCACAATAGAGGACAAGGGGAATGAACAACACACCCAACATGGAAGCTGACAGACAAGTAGACGCAAAGTAGAAACCTTGGAGGAGCCTCTGTTGGTTGGTGAGAATTTTCCTGATCTCGGTGAGCCAGGCGATCTTGATCTGGAACGTAGGGGCCTGGGGAACACAGCCACAGGCATCAGTACTGTGTGTGTCAGCGAGTCAAACCATACCAAATTGTATTGGCCCCGTACACATTTTGCAGATGTTATCGCAGGTGCAGCGAAATGCTTGTGTTTCTAGCTCCAACAGTGCAATAATACCTAACAATACACACAAATCCCATAAAATTCAAATAAAATAATTGAGAAATATCAGGATGAGCAATGTCAGAGTCAATATATACGATAGTGTGTATAGACATTATGGACAGTGTATGAATAGAAAAGGTGTGTACAGCAGTAGTTATATAGGATGAGCCTTGACTAGAATAGAGTATATCATTTACATATGAAGTGGGTAAGAAGACCAGACCAAGCCCACTCCATCACTTGCCAAGGCACAGACTAAACTGAGAGCACAAGATAATCAAAATCAAATGATCAACAATGTGGGCCTCACCTGAACAATATACACCTCCTCTCTGCCACTGTACCAGAGCTCAAACTTTTTCACATCTCCTTTGACATTCTCAGTGATCCCAACAGCAGTCATCTGCAGAGAAAACACAATTCACCATTGCAAGTGCATTGACTGTCCCTCAAAGCGAACGTGTGTCCATATGATAAGAGCAGAAGTGCCAGTAGTGGCCTGCCCCGGCCTTACCCTCAGGCAGTGCTTGAAGCTGTAGAAGGGGGTGCGGTCGTGGGCCTCCCCATGCTCCTCACGGCGCTTGCAGAAGAGCAGAGCGTGCTCATGCAGGAAGAGATGCCTCTGCATGGGTTTGAAACGGGCCTTCATCCTCGTGGGGCCCCTCTTATGGCTGATCCACACACTGAAGGAGCCCTGCATCAGCACCCGACCCAGGTCACTCAGATCCCCCTGGGGACACAGCCAGACACAACACAACCCAGCATGGTGGGATATGGTAAGACATAATTATTACACATTTCACTTTGTAGTAATTATGAAGAAATCACTGAGAGAAAGAAAATGCACATCTGTACATTTCTCATTCATTCTCACTTAGTCACTCATGCAGTCTCTCACTCACATTCTTTACCTCATAACCTGTGATGGCGATCTGGTGCATGGAGTCGTTCACAGACTTGAGGAGATCCAGCATGGCCTCTAGTGCCCCTTGCAGCTCAGAGATATAATCACTGTCTGCACTGTGCTTCAACAGCTCCTGTTGGGAAAGACAGGAGCCCGGAGGTCCAATGTGTTACAATGGAATGTTAAGGCTCATACATGAACCATGTAAGTCAAGATGTTGTTGGCTGAGCCCAAGCCCTACCTTCAGCAGCAGCTGGTACTTAGTCAGCCTCTGGACTGGCTTCAGTAGGTACGAGTCCAACCCCAGTTTGTGCTCCAGCTTCTTCTGACACTCCTACACAGGATGGAGACGGAAAGATTGAAGAAATCCTTCAAATTTATCCAGAAGACACACATTTGTCAAAACTATAACTTTTATCAATACATGAAAGGGGATTCAAAAGTGGGAGGTAAGTGGAAGTGCAACTCTCCTCAATAAAAACAGTTTTGCAGTACACTTAGCGAGAGTACCTGGAAGAAGTGTGAAGCAGAGCACTGTCTCCATAGCAACTCAGAGTGTGACTTGTTCTGACAGTAGCGCTCATACACCTGAAACTTTTCTTTCTGAAACGACAGAGAAATGTCAAAACCAAGCCAAATGACTGTAGATGGTTACAGGAGGCTCTGACTGATGACCCCATTCCACATGTGGTCAGAGAGGGGTGATCACAAGCTTGCTCACCCGTTGTAGAAAGCATGCTCCAACTCTCTCAGGAGTCTCCAGGCACCCCTCCAAGTCCTGGAGAAAGGTTCTGTAGAGAGGAGGAGGGGTGATGGGGGTGAGTCATGGCAGACTTATAATTTCAATCAATACTTTCTTCAATACGCTCTGTCATTGCTTGTCCATATATGTATATATATATGTATACATCCTTACTAGATGTGTGTATTGGGTATATGTTGTGAAATTGTATTACTGCACTGTCGGAGCTAGAAGCACAAGCATTTCGCTACACCCGCAATAACATCTGCTAAACACGTGTATGTGACAAATTCAATTTTATTTGTAAAAACGGAGTCAGCGTTTCTGCTTATCAGTGCCTCAGTGTGTGTGTGAGAGAGTGTTTGTGTACATCCTTGCCTGCTGTGGAAGTTGTAGATCTCTGGCATATTCCCGAAGAGGACCTCCTTCTTGCTGCGCAGGACAGAGGGCAGTAGGTTGGAGAGGGCGGGGTTATCCATCTCTGCTCTGTAACCCTACAGAAATGAAGACTTGTTTTTTATATTGTACCCTTTGGGTTGGTTTGTGTGTCTGTGCAACTGTTAAATGAAACACCTTACCAGCAAAACAGACAGCAGCTCCTCTACATAGATCCTCTCTGTCTCAATAAGCTCTTTCATTATGTGTCTGAAGACACAAAGCACAGTCAGCGAGATGCACAGAGAGAGAGAGAGAGAGACAGAGAGAGAGACAGAGAGGCACCAGTAAGGGAAATTGCTTTATTAAATTAAATGTAATTACATTTTCTAGACAGATAACAGATAAAGACAGATAAACAGGTGTTGAAAGCAAGCTGGAGTCAGACAGTACATGCAGATTGATGAGTGGGGTCGGGTGCTGTTTCACCGTTTCAGCTGGTCTGGGCTCTCCTCTCCCTCCTGGCCGTAGGAGAGACAGTTGCGGTTCTCCTCATAGTCATGCATCACCTCTATCTGGAGGGGAGAGAGAGAGAACAATGGAATGGAATTTAGTCAACATGGCAAGCTGAAAAAATGATAAACCTATAGGTCACAGAGACGATGTGGAGGCCAGATAAAAAAATATGCTTTACCATGCAAATATTGTTCACATGAAATGTAAAGTTAGGACGGGATTAGATATACTGGCGAGGTGGAGTAATGTAATTATCTGCACGAGCACAAAACACCACATCCGTAACTTTTGTCTTGTCCGTGTATGCCATGTCAGTCATTTTTACTTGGCGGGAAGGTTATTATTCCAGCCCCAAAAACCTACAGATAGATTATTCCAGCCCCAAAAACCTATAGATTAGATTTAGATTTAGATTAGATTGATTAGATTGATTAGATTGATTAGATTGATAGATTGATAGATTGATAGATTGATAGATAGATAGATAGATACAGTGGGGGGAAAAAGTATTTAGTCAGCCACCAATTGTGCAAGTTCTCCCACTTAAAAAGATGAGAGAGGCCTGTAATTTTCATCATAGGTACACGTCAACTATGACAGACAAATTGAGAAAAAAAAATCCAGAAAATCACATTGTAGGATTTTTAATGAATTTATTTGCAAATTATGGTGGAAAATAAGTATTTGGTCACCTACAAACAAGCAAGATTTCTGGCTCTCACAGACCTGTAACTTCTTCTTTAAGAGGCTCCTCTGTCCTCCACTCGTTACCTGTATTAATGGCACCTGTTTGAACTTGTTATCAGTATAAAAGACACCTGTCCACAACCTCAAACAGTCACACTCCAAACTCCACTATGGCTAAGACCAAAGAGCTGTCAAAGGACACCAGAAACAAAATTGTAGACCTGCACCAGGCTGGGAAGACTAAATCTGCAATAGGTAAGCAGCTTGGTTTGAAGAAATCAACTGTGGGAGCAATTATTAGGAAATGGAAGACATACTGATAATCTCCCTCGATCTGGGGCTCCACGCAAGATCTCACCCCGTGGGGTCAAAATGATCACAAGAACGGTGAGCAAAAATCCCAGAACCACACGGGGGGACCTAGTGAATGACCTGCAGAGAGCTGGGACCAAAGTAACAAAGCCTACCATCAGTAACACACTACGCCGCCAGGGACTCAAATCCTGCAGTGCGAGACGTGTCCCCCTGCTTATGTCCAGGCCAGTCTGAAGTTTGCTAGAGTGCATTTGGATGATCCAGAAGAGGATTGGGAGAATGTCATATGGTCAGATGAAACCAAAATAGAACTTTTTGGTAAAAACTCAACTCGTCATGTTTGGAGGACAAAGAATGCTGAGTTGCATCCAAAGAACACCATACCTACTGTGAAGCATGGGGGTGGAAACATCATGCTTTGGGGCTGTTTTTCTGCAAAGGGACCAGGACGACTGATCCGTGTAAAGGAAAGAATGAATGGGGCCATGTATCGTGAGATTTTGAGTGAAAACCTCCTTCCATCAGCAAGAGCATTGAAGATGAAACGTGGCTGGGTCTTTCAGCATGACAATGATCCCAAACACACCGCCCGGGCAATGAAGGAGTGGCTTCGTAAGAAGCATTTCAAGGTCCGGAAGTAGCCTAGCCAGTCTCCAGATCTCAACCCCATAGAAAATCTTTGGAGGGAGTTGAAAGTCTGTGTTGCCCAGCGACAGCCCCAAAACATCACTGCTCTAGAGGAGATCTGCATGGAGGAATGGGCCAAAATACCAGCAACAGTGTGTGAAAACCTTGTGAAGACTTACAGAAAACATTTGACCTGTGTCATTGCCAACAAAGGGTATATAACAAAGTATTGAGAAACTTTTGTTATTGACCAAATACTTATTTTCCACCATAATTTGCAAATAAATTCATTAAAAATCCTACAATGTGATTTTCTGGATTTCTTTTTCTCATTTTGTCTGTCATAGTTGACATGTACCTATGATGAAAATTACAGGCCTCTCTCATCTTTTTAAGTGGGAGAACTTGCACAATTGGTGGCTGACTAAATACTTTTTTTCCCCACTGTAGATAGATAGATAGATAGAGTTGAAGTCGGAAGTTTACATACACTTAGGTTGGAGTCATTAAAACTTGTTTTTCAACCACTCCACACATTTCTTGTTAACAAACTATAGTTTTGGCAAGTCGGTTAGGACATCTACTTTGTGCATGACACAAGTAATTTTTCCGACAATTGTTTACAGACAGATTATTTCACTTATAATTCACTGTATCACAATTCCAGTGGGTCAGAAGTTTACATACACTAAATTGACTGTGCCTTTAAACATCTTGGAAAATTCCAGAAAATGATGTCATGGCTTTAGAAGCTTCTGATAGGCTAATTGACATCATTTGTCAATTGGAGGTGTACCTGTGGATGTATTTCAAGGCCTACCTTCAAACTCGGTGCCTCTTTGCTTGACATCATGGGAAAATCAAAAGAAATCAGCCAAGACCTCAGAAAATAAATTGTAGACCTCCACAAGTCTGGTTCATCCTTGGGAGCAATTTCCAAACGCCTGAAGGTACCACGTCCATCTGTACAAACAATAGTATGCAAGTATAAACACCATGGGACCACGCAGCCATCATACCGCTCAGGAAGGGGACGCGTTCTGTCTCCTAGAGATTAACGTACTTTGGTGCGAAAAGTGCAAATCAATCCCAGAACAACAGCAAAGGACGTTGTGAAGATGCTGGAGGAAACAGGTACAAAAGTATCTATATCCACAGTAAAACGAGTCCTATATCGACATAACCTGAAAGGCCGCTCAGCAAGGAAGAACCCACTGCTCCAAAACCGCCATAAAAAAGCCAGATTACGGTTTGCAACTGCACATGGGGACAAAGATCGTACTTTTTGGAGAAATGTACTCTGGTGTGATGAAACAAAAATAGAACTGTTTGGCCATAATGACTATCGTTATGTTTGGAGGAAAAAGGGGAGGCTTGCAAGCCGAAGAACACATCCCATCCGTGAAGAACGGGGGTGGCAGCATCATGCTGTGGGGGTGCGTTACTGCAGGAGGGACTGGTGCACTTCACAAAATAGATGGCATCATGAGGAAGGAAAATTATGTGGATATATTGAAGCAACATCTCAAGACATCAGTCAGGAAGTTAAAGCTTGGTTGCAAATGGGTCTTCCAAATGGACAATGACCCCAAGCACACTTCCAAAGTTGTGCCAAAATGGCTTAAGGACAACAAAGTCAAGGTATTGGAGTGGCCATCACAAAGCCCTGACCTCAATCCTATAGAAAATGTGTGGGCAGAACTGAAAAAGCGTGTGCGAGCAAGGAGGTCTACAAACCTGACTCAGTTACACCAGCTCTGTCAGGAGGAATGGGCCAAAATTCACCCAACTTATTGTGGGAAGCTTGTGGAAGGCTACCCAAAACGTTTGACCCAAGTTAAACAATTTAAAAGGCAATGCTACCAAATACTAATTGAGTGTATGTAAACTTCTGACCCACTGGGAATGTGATGAAAGAAATAAAAGCTGAAATAAATCATTCTCTCTACTATTATTCTGACATTTCACATTCTTAAATTAAAGTGGTGATCCTAACTGACCTAAGACAGGGAAGTTTTACTAGGATTAAATGTCAGGAATAGTGAAAAACTGAGTTTAAATGTATTTGGCTAAGGTGTATGTAAACTTCCGACATCAACTGTAGATAGATAGATAGATAGATAGAAGACAGAGCGAGAGAGACATTTCCCCAATTTGGAAACTCTTATTCAAGGTTAGAACAGCCTCCAGGCTTCCATCATAATGGTCAATTTAATGAGAAAAAATATATTTCACGGGCAGTTTGGTGAAACTAATCCCGTTCCAATCGTCCACTGGAAAAAACTGACATAACCAACGTTCTATAGTAATACAGGTCCTGTGCGTGTCATATACTTCATGAATGCAGTAGAGCTTACAGAACCTTCTGATCTTTAGGTTTAATAACCCAACTCTCACCTTTCTAGGGCTTTTCCGAGCTGCCCTCTTGCCAGGTAAGAGGTCAAAAGAGAACCTTGAGTTGAGAACAGAGTTGAAATCTACACCTGCAGACATGAAAACGCACAGAATGATTATAGAAAATGCTATTACTTGAAGTATGAACACTTGCCCTGAGGAAGACAGGCGGAAGATTGTCCACTATCATTCTTGAAAAATATTTTCTCACACACCTAATAATCAGAGTACGAGAAGTAATTCACATTCACCGTCCGTTAGGCCTTGGTAAGAGTTGTGTGGTGGTCTATTTATGGTAACGTACTGTGTTTGGGGGAGAAGAGAGGGGATTTGCATCGAGGAGAGTGCTCAGGCCGAGGGGCCACCAGCTGGATGGGCCGCACCTGAATGTCAGCCAGCTTCCTCAGACATGCCTGTCTGTTGTGGATCATTCTCTGCATGGCAGACAGCTTCTCAGTGGCCACCCCAATCTGAGACTGAGAGAGAGAGAGAGAGAGAGAGAGAGAGAGAGAGAGAGAGAGAGAGAGAGAGAGAGAGAGAGAGAGAGAGAGAGAGAGAGAGAGAGAGAGAGAGATTGATAGGCATATTGGATCTGCACGAGGAAATAGACAGTTGGAAAGTGCTGGCAACAGTAGGTTGTTGATAATAATATTATAAGCTTGTGGTGGTAGTAGTATTACAGTATGTGTCATGTTTGCTGTGTTGACAGGATGTTATCATCATACAAAAGAGCTTTGGGATGAAATGATACAGTGATAATGGGATGAAATGGTACAGTATGACTTGGAGCCAGGCTGGGTGGAAAAGTGACTGACACCGAAGAACAGGCTATGGAGCAGGGATGTATACCTGTAGCTGGGGGGTCAGGATGGCCTCAAACTCCAGACTGAGGACATCAGGGCTTTGGCTCAGACACGACGGTGCCTCCTCTTGGTGTCTCTCTATATCCTGCAGCGCTCCCTGAGCTCCCTCCTTGGACTGGAACTTATCCACCAGCTGATTGGCTAAGAGGTAAGCCCCCTCGTCACACCAGCGCCGGGCCTGAAGGCAGACATAGACACACACAGACACACACACAGAGACGCATGGAAGCATGACACACTGACCATCACAGACATAACAGACTCTACAAGCTTTATGAGTGGATATGGGAGGATGGGGGTTATAATTGTGTGTGTGTGTGCGTTTGCATACCTCTTCCAGACGCAGCAGCAGGTCACGTATGCGGGTGAGGGCAGCCCGTTTGGCTCGGATGGCGGTGGTCAGCACGTCACAGTGGTGCCGCAGCTCGTTGCACCGCTGGACGATCAGGGCCAGAGCGTAGTGGTGACTGGTGGCCAGCTGGTGGCCGCGCAGGATGATGATCTGGGCACGGCCCATCTCTTCCTGACAACCACCACAATCAAAAAAACCCAGTCAAGGATCAACATCATAGTGTCCCTATCTGGAGCAGTTTACGTTTCTCTGTCAGAAATCTCATGATGTACTAGATAAGGGTTAAGTGAGAGGTTAGTTTGTGTAGTGGGACCCTGACCTGTGCACGGGTGTCCAGTGACTCCAGATCTTTTAATAGCTGTTCTGTCTGGACCACTGTCCCGCCCACTGCAGCGACCTCCTTCTCCTGACCAGACAGCTGGTCCAGGATCTCCTCCATCTGAGCAACAGCAAAAAGGAAGTTTGGCCTTTGGCACTAAATGTAGAAAATAGTACAGATTGACACTTTTCACTTTACCACTCTAAACTGACTGTACCTCATGAAAGCTCATCTCATATCTCATCAGTTGAAGGTACTGTTGCAGCTTCAGGTGATGCTTCTCAAAAAAGCCATCAAAAGCCATCTCCATGTCCCGTAGTTGTGCCAGAAGCCTGAGGAAAACAGGTGGTCCACAAGCTAAAGGTCAAACACTTAAATCTATCAAAACGATAATTCCTTCAGAGCCCCATCCCATGGCAGCTACTGCAAAGACAGCCTTAGATCAATTATACTACACACAACCAATAGCATGTGAAGAAACAAATAATTGTCTGACCCATCTTTTTAAAAGTATACTGTACCTCTGTACTGTGTCCCAGTCCTGTTTGATATCTTTGTCCTCCTGTCCATCAGCTTTCGCTGCCTTGGCGGCCTCCAGGTTGGCGAGCAAGTGGCGGCCCTCCCGCATCACAGACCTGATGTCATCCTGCAATCATTGTCATTCAGTTATTCACACGACATCACAACAGCATGCACTACTATGGCCTTGCAAAGAAAGAACACTAGGAATAATTCCAAGGTTGTCATGGGAGATGTGTCTTACTTTCAGCCGCCTGTATTTGTCAGTGTGGGATTTGAGGAGGAACTCGATGGCGTCGGCCTCATCTGGTAGCTCGGTCTCAGCGAGCTCCGTGCCGAACGACTGGAGCAACTGGGCTATCTCCTTCACCGTCACAGCAAAGCTCTCAATAGCCTGCAGAGGGAGACAAATAGTCATGAACTTCTTCTACCAAAAACACTCATTTGTTATGTATAGTGCCACACTGCACATCTAGGCTGCTTTGCGGTGTAATTGTCTAGATGTTGTTGATGTGGTCAGTAATCCAAAATACCAGGTCTGCCTATAATTCATGTGTTGCTGTAGGTGACACTGTGGGACAGTATGTTTACCGTACGAAGGACAATCCAGTCACTATGGCAGTAATCCAGAGTTCCACCAAACTCGGAGGTCAGCTGGTTCTCATCGATGTAGCGAAGCAGGTCTGTAACTGAGCTGAGCATGACCACCTGTGGAAGAACGCAGAGTAGCAGACCAAGGGGTACAACATAAAACCACCATGACAACCAGAATCAATAATAATCACTCATCACATTACAGTAATATATCTAAGAGAGAGATTGTGGGTAACTTAACCTAAGAGAGCCCTTCACAGCCCCTTATGTTGTCAGACTGTTGAAACAACTACTTCAATATTTACTGTAATCACCCAATACTGTCCCTTAACCACTATCTGTACAGGTACTTGCTCAACATTTCAAATAAGCCTTGGTTTCATCATCTCCACTTCTTACCGGCATCTTGAGCATGAAGTCATCCTGGCTGAAGCGGAAGCCCAAGTCAGTGCCAGTGCCTGAGGGACTCTGCAGGAGGCTGGTGGGCCGCAAGACCAACACCAGGTGGAGATTCCCTGGGAAGGACATCTGCAGAAAGAAAACAGCAGGAGATGAGATAAACAGTTAAGATAATTGATATGATATCACTTTATGACCTGTGTGGTATGACTGTTGTGTCAACCTGCTCTGTTTTATGCATACTTGGTTATTGCCTCACTACTGTTCTCAAGCCGTTCTTCTTAGTTTTCATCTTACTCGGTAACTGTGGACGTTTACAGTATTGACCCTCTTAAATCATTAGATAACTCTTACATAAGTCCTCCTCCCTATAGCACTAGACTAGTGAATAAACCTAAGTCAGCATGTTGATGTTTGGTACAAATGCAACCTATGTTGCATGGATAGATGAATGCAGAGCTATATTTTGATAAATATTTTTTACACTTGTTAAATATATGGCTCTGGATGAATGTATTGGACTCTAATTTTACCAGGATGTTCTCCTTCTGTCTTCTGGAATTTAAGTTCGGGTTCATTATAAAGGATTGCAAAACATGTATGACTAGTAATGTCTCTACATGATGATTCAAATAAACAAATGATAGAGAAAGAGGATAAATATGGGTCAAATAGAAGCCTTCTACTATCTCTGGAATAGCAGAGAAACTCACAACATACTGCAGCACCTCCAACATCATGGAGGTGCTTAGACTCGTATTACATCCTTGTGACCTGTCAGGCTCTCTTCAGATGTGTGAGGCAAATGCATCTCAGGCTCAGAACTATAAGGCCTCGACGTGAATAATGGAACTTTGCATAGGCCAATGGAGATGTACTTCCATGTACAGGCCACTATGATCCAAGGGGCAGCTTTGAGCAGCCGTGTGAATGCAAATAGATATAAGGCAAAGTCAATCTGAATGTCTGCAGGACAGGTGATCAATGAAACACACCAGTCGACATCAAGCTCATCAGCTTTCCCTCACACTCAGTCAATCCTAGTGGAGACAAGCTGAAGATTAGTTTGACCACTGCAGCACAGATCAGAAACATGCATATGAACAGAGTTTTGGCCTATTACACATCTCAAATAGACCCCTATACCATCACATAATGCATGTATTATGAAATATAGTTTTTCCTTTATTTACCAACAGCATCCATTGCAGTGCGACTGCACTGCTATGTCAGTGAAACACCTTGCTTACATGCCCTGTGGTGAACTACAGAGCAAATCCCGTACAGTAGGCTATATCAGTTATTAGCTAACTTTATGTGAATGATGCGGACTGATACATACAGACAGCTGTAGAAACGCAATTAGGCTACTGCAACAATATTTTAAGGTCATACAATATTCATGTGCTCTCTATTGATAAAGATTAAACTGATAACACCCTCCTACAACTTACACTAGGTTATATCACTCTTCAATGCCTAAAGAGCTGTTTCAACTAATGTTACAGTTGTTATCCCGCGCAAGACTTATCATACACACCATTTTGTCATTGGCATGTCCTGTCCGACCCCTCGCATCTCCAAACACATGTATAGACTTACAACTATGTAAACTATTTTTTTATTCACGCTTACTAGAACAGACAGAAACTCAAGTGTTATCCTACATTTGTGTATGCCTTAAATCGCATGCGATTTCTAGCTGATGCCGCAGTAGGGCACATCCCGGGCAAGCAGTATTCGCCTCGCTATGCTGCAATAGACAGATTCTGATTCCTAATTTGGGGAAACGTCAAAGAAATACTTCCATCGTAAACACCTTACCGCGGCCCTCCGCAAACGGGGCAGTCCCCTAAAAGGATTGGCCTCCGCCATGGTCTTAGGTTGGCCTTTTTAGGGGATATCTCCCCTTCTCGCCGCCTCACAACTTCCCTCCCTCCATCAGTACTGCGTGGGACTCTCGGCAGTAATGAGCAGCCGCAGCATCGCATTGCAGTGGCCGGGTGGGTAGCAGGTGATACGAACGAACGGCTCTTTTTGAATGGCTGTTTTTAGTGAACGTCGGGAACCGAATTGCATCGGTGAAAGAGCCGATCATTTGGCTCCCTGATTTGCATACTGCCACCGTTGCTTTTTGAGCTCCAGACATCGATTATCTGCAGATAAGTTATAAAAACAGTGTCTGTTGATGGTAATTCCTCAGTGCAGGAACTTTATAGTGAGGAGAGCGCCTCATTCTGATCCACGCTCATTTTTTCATTGTATTATTATTATTATTATTTTATTCATTTTTAATAATTTGGTCAGGTAAAAATATATTTGAACTCACATTTCACGATCTGACATAATGGTAGGCAACGTTTTAGGCTTTAAATTACAGATGTAATATTTTGTATAGTTTAAACTCAATTTCTAAACACTATGAGCCAAATGAACGGCTCTTTTAGGTGAAAGGAGCCAAATGATCCCGCTCACCGAAAAGACTCGGAATTCCCATCACTAGGAACATGCAGCGCTATCTGTCTGCAACACCTTGAACGCACTTGCTTCCGCTCAGAATAGGGGTGTGTCAGTGTCACTGTCACGCGCATTTCACCTCAACCGCAAAATCTAATTCATGTAAATATTATTTAATTATGTCCTTTATTATTTTCTACTACAAAAATGTATTTTCCTATGCCATGCTGTGTGAGCAATATTTCTATGAATAGGACTGTGTGTGTGTGTGTGTGTGAGAGAGAGAGAGAGAGAGAGAGAGAGAGAGAGAGAGAGAGAGAGAGAGAGAGAGAGAGAGAGAGAGAGAGAGAGAGAGAGAGAGAGAGAGGGGGAATGGGAATAAGACAGAGATAACGAGTGAGCGAAAGAGAGAATGGGAGAGAGATCAAGAGAGAGAGAACGAGAGGACCTACATCCAGACCACAGCACCACCAGACACATCCACACCCCCAACCCAACCTCAGCACACAGGGGGACAAACACCTACCTGGAGGTGACAGCATTCCCTCCCCCATATGCCCCCCTAGACACAACTACGACAACATAACCAACAAAAATGGGTCACAATTCCTGCAACTCTGTCGCGCGCTGGGTATGTACATAGTCAATGGTAGGTTTCGAGGGAACTCCTACGGTAGGTACACCTATAGCTCATCTCTTGGCAGTAGTACTGTACACTACTTTATCACCAACCTCAACCCAGAGTCTCCCATAGTGTTCAAAGTCAGCCCACTGACACCACTATCAGATCACAGCAAAATCACAATCAACTTGAATAGAGCAATAATCAACCATGAGGCATTGAAGCCAAACAAACTGCATACTATTAAGAAATGCTATAGATGGAAGGAAGGTAGAGTAGAAACCTACCGAAAAACAATTGGCCAAAAAACAATTGGCCAACAACAAATCCAATCCTTCCTAGACAACTTCTTGGGCAAAATGTTTTCTTGCAATAGTGAAGGTGTAAACTTAGCAGTAGAAAGCCTGAACAATATATTTGACCTATCAGCTAACAAATTTAAATTCCCAGCAGAAAACCTAAGACAACTAACAACAATGAGAAATGGTTTGATGAAGAATGTAAAAACCTAAGAAAGAAATAGAGAAACCTATCCAACCAAAAACACAGAGAACCAGAAAACCTTAGCTTACGTCTTCACTATGGTGAAACACTAAAACAACACAGAGAAAAAAGAAGGAACAGCATGACAGAAAACAGCTCATTGTGATTGAAGAATCCATAGAATCAAATCACTTCTGGGAAAATTGGAACACACTAAACAAACAACAGCAGGAAGAGCTATCTATCCAAAATGGAGACGTATGGATAAACCACTTCTCCAAACTTTTCAGCCATATAACTAAGAACCGAGAGCAAAAAAAAATAGACAAAATAATAATCAGCTATTAAAGACTACCAGAAACCACTGAATTATCCAATTACATCGGATGAGCTACAGGACAATATACAAACCCTCCAACCCAAAAAGGCCTGTGGTGTTGATGGTATACTAAACTAAATGATAAAATATACATACCACAAATTCAAATTAGCTATTCTTAAACTCTTCAACATTATCCTCAGCTCTTCCCTAATATTTGGAACTAAGGCTTGATCCCCCCAACCCACAAAAGTGGAGACAAAGTTGACCCAAATAATTACCGTGGAATATGCGTCAGCAGCAATCTCGGATAAATCCTCAACAGTATCATCAACAGCAGACTCCAACATATCCTCAGTGAAAATAATGTCCTGAGCAAATGTCAAATTGACTTCTTACCAAAATACTGTACGACAGACCACGTAAACACCCTGCACACCCTTATTGACAAACATACAAAACAAAAGCAAAGTCTTCTCATGCTTTGTTGATTTCAAAAAAGCTTTTGACTCAATTTGGCATGAGGGTCTGCTATACACATTGATAAAAAGTGGTGTTGGGGGGAAAGCATATGACATTGTAAAATCAATGTACAAAAACAGTGTGCGGTTAAAATTGGCAATAAACACACAGATGTCTTTTCTCAGGGTCGTGGGGTGGGACAGGGATGCACTTGAGGGAAAAAAGTATTTGATCCCCTGCTGATTTTTTACGTTTGCTCACTGACAAAGAAATGATCAGTCTATAATTTTAATGGTAGGTTTATTTGAACAGCGAGAGACAGAATAACAACAAAAATATCCAGAAAAACGCATGTCAAAAATGTTATAAATTGATTTGCATTTTAATGAGGGAAATAAATATTTGACCCCCTCTCAATCAGAAAGATTTCTGGCTCCCAGGTGTCTTTTATAGAGGTAACGAGCTGAGATTAGGAGCACACTCTTAAAGGGAGTGCTCCTAATCTCAGCTTGTTACCTGTATAAAAGACACCTGTCCACAGAAGCAATCAATAAATCAAATTCCAAACTCTCCACCATGGCCAAGACCAAAGAGCTCTCCAAGGATGTCAGGGACAAGATTGTAGACCTACACAAGGCTGGAATTGGCTACAAGACCATCGCCAAGAAGCTTGGTGAGAAGGTGACAACAGTTGGTGCGATTATTCGCAAATGGAAGAAACACAAAAGAACTGTCAATCTCCCTCGGCCTGGGGCTCCATGCAAGATCTCACCTCGTGGAGTTGCAATGATCGTGAGAACTGTGAGGAATCAGCCCAGAACTACACGGGAGGATCTTGTCAATGATCTCAAGGCAGCTGGGACTATAGTCACCAAGAAAACAATTGGTAACATAAAACGCAGTGAAGGACTGAAATCCTGCACCGCCCGCAAGGTCCCCCTGCTCAAGAAAGCACATATACAGGCCCGTCTGAAGTTTGCCAATGAACATCTGAATGATTCAGAGGAGAACTGGGTGAAAGTGTTGTGGTCAGATGAGACCAAAATCGAGCTCTTTGGCATCAACTCAATTCGCCGTGTTTGGAGGAGGAGGAATGCTGCCTATGACCCCAAGAACACCATCCCCACCGTCAAACATGGAGGTGGAAACATTATGCTTTGGGGGTGTTTTTCTGCTAAGGGGACAGGACAACTTCACCGCATCAAAGGGACGATGGACGGGGCCATGTACCGTCAAATCTTGGGTGAGAACCTCCTTCCCTCAGCCAGGGCATTGAAAATGGGTCGTGGATGGGTATTCCAGCATGACAATGACCCAAAACACACGGCCAAGGCAACAAAGGAGTGGCTCAAGAAGAAGCATATTAAGGTCCTGGAGTGGCCTAGCCAGTCTCCAGACCTTAATCCCATAGAAAATCTGTGGAGGGAGCTGAAGGTTCAAGTTGCCAAATGTCAGCCTCGAAACCTTAATGACTTGGAGAAG
>NW_028165950.1:20000-27500 GCF_964263955.1 Coregonus lavaretus | reverse complement strand
ACGGAGTGTGGGCCTGGAGGCATGGAGGTCGGGGACGCCCATGCAGTGAGCTGCAGTCTCAGTCCGAGTGAGAGATGGTTTGAGCGGACACAGAGTGTGGGCCTGGAGGCATGGAGGTCGGGGAGGCCCATGCAGTGAGCTGCAGTCTCAGTCCGAGTGAGAGATGGTTTGAGCGGACACGGAGTGTGGGCCTGGAGGCATGGAGGTCGGGGGACGCCCATGCAGTGAGCTGCAGTCTCAGTCCGAGTGAGGAGATGGTTTGAGCGGACACAGAGTGTGGGCCTGGAGGCATGGAGGTCGGGGACGCCCATGCAGTGAGCTGCAGTCTCAGTCCGAGTGAGAGATGGTTTGAGCGGACACGGAGTGTGGGCCTGGAGGCATGGAGGTCGGGGACGCCCATGCAGTGAGCTGCAGTCTCAGTCCGAGTGAGAGATGGTTTGAGCGGACACAGAGTGTGGGCCTGGAGGCATGGAGGTCGGGGAGGCCCATGCAGTGAGCTGCAGTCTCAGTCCGAGTGAGAGATGGTTTGAGCGGACACAGAGTGTGGGCCTGGAGGCATGGAGGTCGGGGACGCCCATGCAGTGAGCTGCAGTCTCAGTCCGAGTGAGAGATGGTTTGAGCGGACACGGAGTGTGGGCCTGGAGGCATGGAGGTCGGGGACGCCCATGCAGTGAGCTGCAGTCTCAGTCCGAGTGAGAGATGGTTTGAGCGGACACAGAGTGTGGGCCTGGAGGCATGGAGGTCGGGGAGGCCCATGCAGTGAGCTGCAGTCTCAGTCCGAGTGAGAGATGGTTTGAGCGGACACAGAGTGTGGGCCTGGAGGCATGGAGGTCGGGGACGCCCATGCAGTGAGCTGCAGTCTCAGTCCGAGTGAGAGATGGTTTGAGCGGACACAGAGTGTGGGCCTGGAGGCATGGAGGTCGGAGAGGCATGGAGGTCCAGGGAGTGAGCTGCAGTCTCAGGCCGAGTGAGAGAGGGTTTGAGTGGGCAGGGAGTGTGGGCCTGGTGGTCGTGGTTCTGGAGCCCAGGCCATCCAGGGAGTGAGCTGCAGTCTCAGGCCGAGTGAGAGAGGGTTTCACTGGGCATGGAGTGTAGAGATGGAGGCAATGAGCTCCAGAGGTCACAAAGGTCAATGTGGGCCTGCATGGCTGTCAGCAGGGCCACAGAGAGAAGGCCAAGTGAATAGGTGTGTCTGTGTGAGTGAGTGAACCTGTCTCATAGGGGGGCAGAGCAGCATCCCCTTTGGGGGCTGTCTGCTCTGTCCCCCTTTTTTTTTGCCTCCTATACCTCTGGAGGTCAAGGGAGTAAGCTGTACTCTCAAGCCCATGTGAGAGAGGCTTTTAATGGGAAGAGAGAGTTTAAAAAGAGGCATGTAGCTCCAGAGGTCACAAAGGTCAATGTGGGCCTGCATGGATGTCAGCAGGGCATGAGGGAGAAGGCCCAAGTGAATAGGTGTGTCTGTGTGAGTGAGTGAACCTGTCTCATAGGGGGGCAGAGCAGGCATCCCCTTTGGGGGCTGTCTGCTCTGTCCCCCTTTTTTTTTGGCCTCCTATACCTCTGGAGGTCAAGGGAGTAAGCTGTACTCTCAAGCCCATGGGAGAGAGGGTTTTAATAGGGAGAGAGTGATTAAAAAGAGGCATGGTGCTCCAGGGGAGTGAGCTGTACTCTCATGCCCATGGGAGATGCCCTTTACTAGGCAGGGAGTTTAGAACAAGGTGCATGGAGCTCCAGAGGTCACAAAGGTCAATGTGGGCCTGCATGGATGTCAGCAGGGCATGAGGGAGAAGGCCCAAGTGAATAGGTTTGTCTGTGTGTGTCTGTGTGAGTGAGTGAGTGAGTGTGTGTGTGAACCTTTCCCACAGGAGGGCAGCACTGTGCAGGCAGCTCCAATGGAGGCTGGCTGCTCTGTGCCCATGTATTATTTGTTCTCTCTCTCTCTCTCTCTCCCCTTTCTTCTGGCCTGCTGGGTCACTTTTGTGTGTGGAGGGCTGGACTCTGTCTCACCCATCCCAGCCATGGGCACCCAGAATGCCCATGTGTGAGTCAGGAGCCCTCCCCTGGTTCTCCTAGTGAAAATGACCTGTGGCGCCCCCCTGTGGATGGATCTTGGTGGGGGTGCTTGGACCCCTTCTTGGGGTCTCCTCCAAGCCAGCCATGCCGACCATGGGCACCCAAAACCCCCATGTGTGAGTGAACAGCCTCCCCAGTGTACCCATAGTGAAATCAGGCTTAAAGTGACCTGTGGCGCCCCCCTGTGGTGATGGATCTTGGTGGGGGTGCTTGGACCCCTTCTTGGGGTCTCCTCCAAGCCAGCCATGCCGACCATGGGCACCCAAAACCCCCATGTGTGAGTGAACAGCCTCCCCAGTGTACCCATAGTGAAATCAGGCTTAAAGTGACCTGTGGCGCCCCCCTGTGGATGGATCTTGGTGGGGGTGCTTGGACCCCTTCTTGGGGTCTCCTCCAAGCCAGCCATGCGACCATGGGCACCCAAAACCCCCATGTGTGAGTGAACAGCCTCCCCAGTGTACCCATAGTGAAATCAGGCTTAAAGTGACCTGTGGCGCCCCCCTGTGGATGGATCTTGGTGGGGGTGCTTGGACCCCTTCTTGGGGTCTCCTCCAAGCCAGCCATGCCGACCATGGGCACCCAAAACCCCCATGTGTGAGTGAACAGCCTCCCCAGTGTACCCATAGTGAAATCAGGCTTAAAGTGACCTGTGGCGCCCCCCTGTGGATGGATCTTGGTGGGGGTGCTTGGACCCCTTCTTGGGGTCTCCTCCAAGCCAGCCATGCCGACCATGGGCACCCAAAACCCCCATGTGTGAGTGAACAGCCTCCCCAGTGTACCCATAGTGAAATCCGGCCTAAAGTGACCTGTGGCGCCCCCCTGTGGATGGATTCGGCTGTGGGTGCTTGGACCCCTTCTTGGGGTCTCCCCCAAGCTGGCCATGCCGACCATGGGCACCCAAAACCCCCATGTGTGAGTGAACAGCCTCTCCTGGGTCCCCATAGTGAAATCCGGCCTAAAGTGACCTGTGGCGCCCCCCTGTGGATGGATTCGGCTGTGGGTGCTTGGACCCCTTCTTGGGGTCTCCCCCAAGCTGGCCATGCCGACCATGGGCACCCAAAACCCCATGTGTGAGTGAACAGCCTCCCCTGGGTCCCCATAGTGAAATCCGGCCTAAAGTGACCTGTGGCGCCCCCCTGTGGATGGATCTGGATGGGGGTGCTTGGACCCCTTCTTGGGGTCTCCTCCAAGCCAGCCATGCCGACCATGGGCACCCAAAACCCCCATGTGTGAGTGAACAGCCTCCCCTGGGTCCCCATAGTGAAATCAGGCTTAAAATGACATGTGGCGCCCCCCTGTGGATGGATCCGGCTGTGGGGTCTTGTACCCCCTCTTGGGGTCACCCCCAAGCCGGCCATGGGCACCCAAAACCCCATGTGTGAGTGAACAGCCTCCCCCTGTGTCCCCATAGTGAAATCAGGCCTAAAGTGACATGTGGCGCCCCCCTGTGGATGGATCCGGGTGGGGGTGCTTGGACCCCCTCTTGGGGTCTCCCCCAAGCCATGGGCAGCCAAATCCCCCATTTGTGAGTTAAGATCATCCCCTGGTTCCCCTAGTGAAATCAGGCCTAAAATGACCTCTGTGGCGCCCCCTGTGGATGGATCCGGCTGTGGGGTCTTGGACCCCCTCTTGGGGTCACCCCCAAGCCAGCCATGGGCACCCAAAACCCCCATTTGTGAGTTAAGATCATCCCCTGGTTCCCTAGTGAAATCAGGCTTAAAATGACATGTGGCGCCCCCCTGTGGATGGATCCGGGTGTGGGGTCTTGGACCCCCTCTTGGGGTCACCCCCAAGCCGGCCAAGGGCACCCAAAACCCCCATGTGTGAGGTAAGAGCCTCCCTGGTTCTCCTAGTGTCCGCCGGCGGTTTACCATATGGGGGTGTCTGACCACCACCCCAATCCGAGAAAAGTGCATCAAAATCGGCCTCCGTGAGCCAGGAGTCGGTCCCTGGTTCTCATAGTGTCAACCGGATGATTTCCATATGGGGGTGTCTGACCACCAACCCAATCCGAGAAAAGTGCATCAAAATCGGCCTTCCGGGAGCCAGGAGTCGGTCCCTGGTTCTCATAGTGTCAACCGGATGGTTTCCATATGGGGGTGTCTGACCACCAACCCAATCCGAGAAAAGTGCATCAAAATCGGCCTTCCGGGAGCCAGGAGTCGGTCCCTGGTTCTCATAGTGTCAACCGGATGATTTCCATATGGGGGTGTCTGACCACCAACCCAATCCGAGAAAAGTGCATCAAAATCGGCCTTCCGGGAGCCAGGAGTCGGTCCCTGGTTCTCCTAATGTCAACCGGATGGTTTCCATATGGGGGTGTCTGACCACCAACCAATCCGAGAAAAGTGCATCAAAATCGGCCTTCCGGGAGCCAGGAGTCGGTCCCTGGTTCTCATAGTGTCAACCGGATGATTTCCATATGGGGGTGTCTGACCACCAACCCAATCCGAGAAAAGTGCATCAAAATCGGCCTCCGTGAGCCAGGAGTCGGTCCCTGGTTCTCATAGTGTCAACCGGATGATTTCCATATGGGGGTGTCTGACCACCAACCCAATCCGAGAAAAGTGCATCAAAATCGGCCTCCGTGAGCCAGGAGTCGGTCCCTGGTTCTCATAGTGTCAACCGGATGATTTCCATATGGGGTGTCTGACCACCAACCCAATCCGAGAAAAGTGCATCAAAATCGGCCTCCGTGAGCCAGGAGTCGGTCCCTGGTTCTCATAGTGTCAACCGGATGATTTCCATATGGGGGTGTCTGACCACCAACCCAATCCGAGAAAAGTGCATCAAAATCGGCCTCCGTGAGCCAGGAGTCGGTCCCTGGTTCTCATAGTGTCAACCGGATGATTTCCATATGGGGGTGTCTGACACCAACCCAATCCGAGAAAAGTGCATCAAAATCGGCCTTCCGGGAGCCAGGAGTCGGTCCCTGGTTCTCCTAATGTCAACCGGATGATTTCCATATGGGGGTGTCTGACACCAACCCAATCCGAGAAAAGTGCATCAAAATCGGCCTTCCGGGAGCCAGGAGTCGGTCCCTGGTTCTCATAGTGTCAACCGGATGATTTCCATATGGGGGTGTCTGACCACCAACCCAATCCGAGAAAAGTGCATCAAAATCGGCCTCCGTGAGCCAGGAGTCGGTCCCTGGTTCTCATAGTGTCAACCGGATGATTTCCATATGGGGGTGTCTGACCACCAACCCAATCCGAGAAAAGTGCATCAAAATCGGCCTTCCGGGAGCCAGGAGTCGGTCCCTGGTTCTCATAGTGTCAACCGGATGGTTTCCATATGGGGGTGTCTGACCACCAACCCAATCCGAGAAAAGTGCATCAAAATCGGCCTTCCGGGAGCCAGGAGTCGGTCCCTGGTTCTCCTAATGTCAACCGGATGATTTCCATATGGGGGTGTCTGACCACCAACCCAATCCGAGAAAAGTGCATCAAAATCGGCCTTCCGGGAGCCAGGGAGTCGGTCCCTGGTTCTCCTAATGTCAACCGGATGATTTCCATATGGGGGTGTCTGACCACCAACCCAATCCGAGAAAAGTGCATCAAAATCGGCCTTCCGGGAGCCAGGAGTCGGTCCCTGGTTCTCATAGTGTCAACCGGATGGTTTCCATATGGGGGTGTCTGACCACCAACCCAATCCGAGAAAAGTGCATCAAAATCGGCCTTCCGGGAGCCAGGAGTCGGTCCCTGGTTCTCATAGTGTCAACCGGATGATTTCCATATGGGGGTGTCTGACCACCAACCCAATCCGAGAAAAGTGCATCAAAATCGGCCTTCCGGGAGCCAGGAGTCGGTCCCTGGTTCTCCTAGTGTCAACCGGATGATTTCCATATGGGGGTGTCTGACCACCAACCCAATCCGAGAAAAGTGCATCAAAATCGGCCTTCCGGGAGCCAGGAGTCGGTCCCTGGTTCTCATAGTGTCAACCGGATGATTTCCATATGGGGGTGTCTGACCACCAACCCAATCCGAGAAAAGTGCATCAAATCGGCCTTCCGGGAGCCAGGAGTCGGTCCCTGGTTCTCCTGGTGTCCGCCGGCGGATATCCATATGGGGGTGTCTGACCACCAACCCAATCCGAGAAAAGTGCATCAAAATCGGCCTTCCGTGAGGCAGGAGTCGGTCCCTGGTTCTCCTGTTGTCAACCGGATGATTTCCATATGGGGGTGTCTGACCACCACCCCAATCCGAAAAAAGTGCATCAAATCGGCCTTCCGTGAGCCAGGAGTCGGTCCCTGGTTCTCCTGGTGTCCGCCGGCGGACAACCATGTTGGGGTGTCTGACCCACAACCCAATCCGACCAAGTGCACCCAAATCGGCCTTCCGTGAGCCAGGAGTCGGTCTCTGGTTCTCCCATCGACCGCCGGCGGTCTTCCATGTGGGGGTGTCTGACCCACAACCCAATCCGACCAAGAGCACCCATGTCGGCCTTGTGTGAGTCAGGAGCCGTTCCCCCTGGTTCTCATTTGGGTTACCATGCACGAAGGGACATAGTGCAATTTCGGCCGATTTTTCCGATTTTTTCAAATAATGTTTAAAAATACTTCCCGATGAGCTAGAGGTCCCAAATTTGGTCTATTATCCTCTTTTATGATGAACTTCCATTACCTAAAAGGGTTTTTCTTAACTCGTATAGGAACATCAACCGTTCTGACCCCTATTTTTTTTTTTCACTTTTCTAACATAATTAAAATATAGTAAAAAATTTCCAAAAACGAATTAATTTATATATAAATGTGCGTCTATTCGTGCCCTTTTGCGCCAAAAAAACCCCATCCTGATTGGACTTTTAGTTTTTGAATTATTAACGTTTTAAGTCGTTTTTTCAAAACCGAAATCGCTGTTTTTTCCCCCAAACGGCGGAGCACAGACTGGCCCAGCGGGTGGCAGGGCTTATGTCGATAATTTGGCCTCTCCCGTAGTAGCCCCACTCGGTTCCAGGTCGGCCAGACAGGTACCGGCGCGATTTTGAAAACCTCGTTTTCAGAGAATAGACTTCCATGGCGGATTGATCCGGGGGTGATGGCAAACCTCTCGGCCTGTGCGGATATTGGGAATCGGGCATGTTTGAGGGTTCTGGGTCCCTCAGAACCATGGTTCCAACGCTCCGAAGTGGACCATACCTCCAGGGACCTACTGGCCGTTCCCATGCCCAGGGGAAGGCCCGGTTTCGGCTACCTCATGTCCCCATGGCCCCTCTCTGTCGTGAAGCACCCGTACACGTCCGATTGATCCGGGGGTGATGGCAAACCTCTCGGCCCGTGCGGTTGTTGGTAAATGGGCTTTTTTGAGGGTTCTGGGTCCCGCAGAACCATGGTTCCAACGCTCCGAAGTGGACCATCCCTCCGGCGACCGACTGGAGGTGCTCATGCCCAGGGCAGGGCCTGGTTTCGGATACCCTCATGTCCCCATGTCC
>NW_028165950.1:5000-10000 GCF_964263955.1 Coregonus lavaretus | reverse complement strand
ACACAGAGTGTGGGCCTGGAGGCATGGAGGTCGGGGAGGCCCATGCAGTGAGCTGCAGTCTCAGTCCGAGTGAGAGATGGTTTGAGCGGACACAGAGTGTGGGCCTGGAGGCATGGAGGTCGGGGACGCCCATGCAGTGAGCTGCAGTCTCAGTCCGAGTGAGAGATGGTTTGAGCGGACACGGAGTGTGGGCCTGGAGGCATGGAGGTCGGGGACGCCCATGCAGTGAGCTGCAGTCTCAGTCCGAGTGAGAGATGGTTTGAGCGGGCAGGGAGTGTGGGCTTGGTGGTCGTGGTTCTGGAGCCCAGGCCATCCAGGGAGTGAGCTGCAGTCTGAGGCCGAGTGAGAGAGGGTTTGAGTGGGCAGGGAGTGTGGGCTTGGTGGTCGTGGTTCTGGAGCCCAGGCCATCCAGGGAGTGAGCTGCAGTCTCAGGCCGAGTGAGAGAGGGTTTCACTGGGCATGGAGTGTAGAGATGGAGGCAATGAGCTCCAGAGGTCACAAAGGTCAATGTGGGCCTGCATGGCTGTCAGCAGGGCCACAGAGAGAAGGCCCAAGTGAATAGGTGTGTCTGTGTGAGTGAGTGAACCTGTCTCATAGGGGGGCAGAGCAGGCATCCCCTTTGGGGGCTGTCTGCTCTGTCCCCCTTTTTTTTTGGCCTCCTATACCTCTGGAGGTCAAGGGAGTAAGCTGTACTCTCAAGCCCATGTGAGAGAGGCTTTTAATGGGAAGAGAGAGTTTAAAAAGAGGCATGTAGCTCCAGAGGTCACAAAGGTCAATGTGGGCCTGCATGGATGTCAGCAGGGCATGAGGGAGAAGGCCCAAGTGAATAGGTGTGTCTGTGTGAGTGAGTGAACCTGTCTCATAGGGGGGCAGAGCAGGCATCCCCTTTGGGGGCTGTCTGCTCTGTCCCCCTTTTTTTTTGGCCTCCTATACCTCTGGAGGTCAAGGGAGTAAGCTGTACTCTCAAGCCCATGTGAGAGAGGCTTTTAATGGGAAGAGAGAGTTTAAAAAGAGGCATGTAGCTCCAGAGGTCACAAAGGTCAATGTGGGCCTGCATGGATGTCAGCAGGGCATGAGGGAGAAGGCCCAAGTGAATAGGTGTGTCTGTGTGAGTGAGTGAACCTGTCTCATAGGGGGGCAGAGCAGGCATCCCCTTTGGGGGCTGTCTGCTCTGTCCCCCTTTTTTTTTGGCCTCCTATACCTCTGGAGGTCAAGGGAGTAAGCTGTACTCTCAAGCCCATGGGAGAGAGGGTTTTAATAGGGAGAGAGTGATTAAAAAGAGGCATGGTGCTCCAGGGGAGTGAGCTGTACTCTCATGCCCATGGGAGATGCCCTTTACTAGGCAGGGAGTTTAGAACAAGGTGCATGGAGCTCCAGAGGTCACAAAGGTCAATGTGGGCCTGCATGGATGTCAGCAGGGCATGAGGGAGAAGGCCCAAGTGAATAGGTTTGTCTGTGTGTGTCTGTGTGAGTGAGTGAGTGAGTGTGTGTGTGAACCTTTCCCACAGGAGGGCAGCACTGTGCAGGCAGCTCCAATGGAGGCTGGCTGCTCTGTGCCCATGTATTATTTGTTCTCTCTCTCTCTCTCTCTCCCCTTTCTTCTGGCCTGCTGGGTCACTTTTGTGTGTGGAGGGCTGGACTCTGTCTCACCCATCCCAGCCATGGGCACCCAGAATGCCCATGTGTGAGTCAGGAGCCCTCCCCTGGTTCTCCTAGTGAAAATGACCTGTGGCGCCCCCCTGTGGATGGATCTTGGTGGGGGTGCTTGGACCCCTTCTTGGGGTCTCCTCCAAGCCAGCCATGCCGACCATGGGCACCCAAAACCCCCATGTGTGAGTGAACAGCCTCCCCAGTGTACCCATAGTGAAATCAGGCTTAAAGTGACCTGTGGCGCCCCCCTGTGGATGGATCTTGGTGGGGGTGCTTGGACCCCTTCTTGGGGTCTCCTCCAAGCCAGCCATGCCGACCATGGGCACCCAAAACCCCCATGTGTGAGTGAACAGCCTCCCCAGTGTACCCATAGTGAAATCCGGCCTAAAGTGACCTGTGGCGCCCCCCTGTGGATGGATTCGGCTGTGGGTGCTTGGACCCCTTCTTGGGGTCTCCCCCAAGCTGGCCATGCCGACCATGGGCACCCAAAACCCCCATGTGTGAGTGAACAGCCTCCCCTGGGTCCCCATAGTGAAATCCGGCCTAAAGTGACCTGTGGCGCCCCCCTGTGGATGGATTCGGCTGTGGGTGCTTGGACCCCTTCTTGGGGTCTCCCCCAAGCTGGCCATGCCGACCATGGGCACCCAAAACCCCCATGTGTGAGTGAACAGCCTCCCCTGGGTCCCCATAGTGAAATCCGGCCTAAAGTGACCTGTGGCGCCCCCCTGTGGATGGATCTGGATGGGGGTGCTTGGACCCCTTCTTGGGGTCTCCTCCAAGCCAGCCATGCCGACCATGGGCACCCAAAACCCCCATGTGTGAGTGAACAGCCTCCCCTGGGTCCCCATAGTGAAATCAGGCTTAAAATGACATGTGGCGCCCCCCTGTGGATGGATCCGGCTGTGGGGTCTTGTACCCCCTCTTGGGGTCACCCCCAAGCCGGCCATGGGCACCCAAAACCCCCATGTGTGAGTGAACAGCCTCCCCTGTGTCCCCATAGTGAAATCAGGCCTAAAGTGACATGTGGCGCCCCCCTGTGGATGGATCCGGGTGGGGGTGCTTGGACCCCCTCTTGGGGTCTCCCCCAAGCCATGGGCAGCCAAATCCCCCATTTGTGAGTTAAGATCATCCCCTGGTTCCCCTAGTGAAATCAGGCCTAAAATGACCTCTGTGGCGCCCCCCTGTGGATGGATCCGGCTGTGGGGTCTTGGACCCCCTCTTGGGGTCACCCCCAAGCCAGCCATGGGCACCCAAAACCCCCATTTGTGAGTTAAGATCATCCCCTGGTTCCCCTAGTGAAATCAGGCTTAAAATGACATGTGGCGCCCCCCTGTGGATGGATCCGGGTGTGGGGTCTTGGACCCCCTCTTGGGGTCACCCCCAAGCCGGCCAAGGGCACCCAAAACCCCCATGTGTGAGGTAAGAGCCTCCCCTGGTTCTCCTAGTGTCCGCCGGCGGTTTACCATATGGGGGTGTCTGACCACCACCCCAATCCGAGAAAAGTGCATCAAAATCGGCCTCCGTGAGCCAGGAGTCGGTCCCTGGTTCTCATAGTGTCAACCGGATGATTTCCATATGGGGGTGTCTGACCACCAACCCAATCCGAGAAAAGTGCATCAAAATCGGCCTCCGTGAGCCAGGAGTCGGTCCCTGGTTCTCATAGTGTCAACCGGATGATTTCCATATGGGGGTGTCTGACCACCAACCCAATCCGAGAAAAGTGCATCAAAATCGGCCTTCCGGGAGCCAGGAGTCGGTCCCTGGTTCTCATAGTGTCAACCGGATGGTTTCCATATGGGGGTGTCTGACCACCAACCCAATCCGAGAAAAGTGCATCAAAATCGGCCTTCCGGGAGCCAGGAGTCGGTCCCTGGTTCTCCTAATGTCAACCGGATGATTTCCATATGGGGGTGTCTGACCACCAACCCAATCCGAGAAAAGTGCATCAAAATCGGCCTTCCGGGAGCCAGGAGTCGGTCCCTGGTTCTCCTAATGTCAACCGGATGATTTCCATATGGGGGTGTCTGACCACCAACCCAATCCGAGAAAAGTGCATCAAAATCGGCCTTCCGGGAGCCAGGAGTCGGTCCCTGGTTCTCATAGTGTCAACCGGATGGTTTCCATATGGGGGTGTCTGACCACCAACCCAATCCGAGAAAAGTGCATCAAAATCGGCCTTCCGGGAGCCAGGAGTCGGTCCCTGGTTCTCATAGTGTCAACCGGATGGTTTCCATATGGGGGTGTCTGACCACCAACCCAATCCGAGAAAAGTGCATCAAAATCGGCCTTCCGGGAGCCAGGAGTCGGTCCCTGGTTCTCATAGTGTCAACCGGATGGTTTCCATATGGGGGTGTCTGACCACCAACCCAATCCGAGAAAAGTGCATCAAAATCGGCCTTCCGTGAGGCAGGAGTCGGCCCCTGGTTCTCCTGTTGTCAACCGGATGATTTCCATATGGGGGTGTCTGACCACCACCCCAATCCGAGAAAAGTGCATCAAAATCGGCCTTCCGGGAGCCAGGAGTCGGTCCCTGGTTCTCCTAATGTCAACCGGATGATTTCCATATGGGGGTGTCTGACCACCAACCCAATCCGAGAAAAGTGCATCAAAATCGGCCTTCCGGGAGCCAGGAGTCGGTCCCTGGTTCTCATAGTGTCAACCGGATGGTTTCCATATGGGGGTGTCTGACCACCAACCCAATCCGAGAAAAGTGCATCAAAATCGGCCTTCCGGGAGCCAGGAGTCGGTCCCTGGTTCTCATAGTGTCAACCGGATGGTTTCCATATGGGGGTGTCTGACCACCAACCCAATCCGAGAAAAGTGCATCAAAATCGGCCTTCCGGGAGCCAGGAGTCGGTCCCTGGTTCTCATAGTGTCAACCGGATGGTTTCCATATGGGGGTGTCTGACCACCAACCCAATCCGAGAAAAGTGCATCAAAATCGGCCTTCCGTGAGGCAGGAGTCGGCCCCTGGTTCTCCTGTTGTCAACCGGATGATTTCCATATGGGGGTGTCTGACCACCACCCCAATCCGAAAAAAGTGCATCAAATCGGCCTTCCGTGAGCCAGGAGTCGGTCCCTGGTTCTCCTGGTGTCCGCCGGCGGACAACCATGTTGGGGTGTCTGACCACCAACCCAATCCGAGAAAAGTGCATCAAAATCGGCCTTCCGTGAGGCAGGAGTCGGCCCCTGGTTCTCCTGTTGTCAACCGGATGATTTCCATATGGGGGTGTCTGACCACCACCCCAATCCGAAAAAAGTGCATCAAATCGGCCTTCCGTGAGCCAGGAGTCGGTCCCTGGTTCTCCTGGTGTCCGCCGGCGGACAACCATGTTGGGGTGTCTGACCAC
>NW_028165951.1:0-40718 GCF_964263955.1 Coregonus lavaretus | reverse complement strand
AACATCCAAAAGTCATATACTTTATAGCGCTGTTCCTTACCCAGGGAGATCGTTTTCCTCAAAGTAATGATGTGGTTGTCATAAACATTCCCATGTCTTGACATTTATGACTGCATGTCTAGCAGGTCTCTTTACCTCCAGCATCGTCTAAATCACCTTGCTCTAATAACAATCATCTTTAATGTCTTAATAACTAGTGTGTGTGTGTGTGTGTGTGTGTGTGTGTGTGTGTGTGTGTGTGTGTGTGTGTGTGTGTGTGTGTGTGTGTGTGCGCGCGTGTGTGTGTGTGTGTGTGTGTGTGTGTGTGTGTGTGTGTGTGTGTGTGTGTGTGTGTGTGTGTGTGTTTGTGTGTGTGTGTAAAATCACAGACGTCCTTTAATCATCTTCAAATATAAATGTTGTGTATAGGTAATTAACATGGTGCCAAATTGACTTGCACTCCAAGGCATGAATTAAAAACTCCCCAAAACACATCACATATCAGTTTAGAACACGTGCTGCTGGCATCTCACAGACAGGCAGCAAATTGCTGGCATCTCACAGACAGGCAGCAAACTGCTGGCATCTCACAGACAGGCAGCAAACTGATGGCATCTCACAGACAGGCAGCAAACTGCTGGCATCTCACAGACAGGCAGCAAACTGATGGCATCTCACAGACAGGCAGCAAACTGCTGGCATCTCACAGACAGGCAGCAAATTGCTTGCATCTCACAGACAGGCAGCAAACTGCTGGCATCTTG
The DNA here is from genome assembly GCF_964263955.1 of Coregonus lavaretus. Lineage (NCBI taxonomy): Eukaryota > Metazoa > Chordata > Actinopteri > Salmoniformes > Salmonidae > Coregonus > Coregonus lavaretus. Next base: position 39,975 of record NW_028165951.1, on the reverse strand, counting down.
CAGACAGGCAGCAAACTGCTGGAATCTCACAGACAGGCAGCAAACTGCTGCCATCTCACAGACAGGCAGCAAACTGCTGGCATCTTACAGACAGGCAGCAAACTGCTGGCATCTTACAGACAGGCAGCAAACTGCTGGCATCTCACAGACAGGCAGCAAACTGTTGGCATCTCACAGACAGGCAGCAAACCAACCAACTGCTGCAAGTTTAGACACAGATAATTATTTGCAATTTGATCATATATATCATATAAAATGTTTCAATGATATATGTATCTAAAGGATTTAACAAGTGCTCCAGTCCTCTTCCTCTCTGTAACACAGCCAGACCATAATATGAGGCTTGGGGAGCCAATGTGGCCGTCTTGGGTTGGGTTAGTGACCGTGGACAAGCAGAGCCCTGGTTCATGATGATTAGAACAAGCCACAGCTCATAGATGAGTTCCTCTACATCACCCATGGTTTATGGCCAGGGTTTCCCCCCCCGAGTGTACATTTTGGTTTTCCCCCCTAGCACTACACAGCTGATTCAAATAATCAAAGATTGATGATGAGTTGGTTATTAGAATCAGCTGTGTAGTGCTAGGGCCCAGGACAGAGTTTGGGAAACCCTACACTAGACTGTACTGTACTGAACGCACGCATGCACCACACACACACACACACACACACACACACACACACACACATACGCACTCCTTCACTAGGCGTGCCCGCGTCTCACTGCCCCTCTCTCAAACCCCAACTGACAACGTTATTCCAACATTTCCACAACCCAGAGCTGGTCTGCTGTTAGTGCTACCCCAATTTAATGTTTGTCTCAGCTCTGTCGCTAGCCGTGCACGTTTCTCACTGCGCCTCTCCTCAAATACTAAGTGACAACGTTGTTCCAAAAACTCCACAACCCAGAGCTTGTCTGCCTGCCTACCCCCATCCATTCCATATTTTGCCCAGCCTCAGCCTGAGCACACAACTTGAGGGGATAGAAACTTGCCAGGAGTGTTTTGAGGTTAGGAGTGATTTACATGGCTCTGCGTACAGATTAATTCCTCCAGGAACAAACATGGCTCTGTGTACCTTACCTGGTCTGAAATATTACTGCAAACCAACAGAGGTGACACACACACACACACACACACACACACACACACACACAACACACACACACAGACACAGCCCATGGAGATATACAGCACAACTCCCCAGAACAGAAAGTCTTATTAGAAGATGGAAGGAATACCTAGGCCTATATGTTTTATAAAGGAATACCTAGGCCTATATGTTTTTTAAAAGGAATACCTAGGCCTATATGTTTTATAAAAGGAATAGCTAGGCCTATATGTTTTATAAAAGGAATACCTAGGCCTATATGTTTTTTAAAAGGAATACCTAGGCCTATATGTTTTATAAAAGGAATACCTAGGCCTATATGTTTTATAAAAGGAATAGCTAGGCCTATATGTTTTATAAAAGGAATACCTAGGCCTATATGTTTTTTTAAAGGAATACCTAGGCCTATATGTTTTTTAAAAGGAATACCTAGGCCTATATGTTTTTTAAAAGGAATACCTAGGCCTATATGTTTTATAAAAGGAATAGCTAGGCCTATATGTTTTATAAAAGGAATAGCTAGGCCTATATGTTTTATAAAAGGAATACCTAGGCCTATATGTTTTTTTAAAGGAATACCTAGGCCTATATGTTTTTTAAAGGTGAGATATACAGTAGACACTGTAACAATTAACAAAGGGCTCTGAAACTAATACTGTACCACTACCAAGCCCTCAAGGAGGTGTAACTGTAAAAGCAGATGATAGGTTTTAACAGGGGATCCAAGCAGAGGTCTGGTTCTAAATGCAAAGCACGGCTCAGGACCAGACCAGTCCAGACCAGGGAGTCACTGAGTAAAAGGTTTTTCCAGGAGGAAGGTCAAGAGCATCAAAACAAACTCCAGGTTGGATTTCCTCTCTGGGGTTCGTTCAACAGCACGTTGTGGAGGTTAAATACAGAGAAATTACAGTATGTTGAACTGAAGCCTCGTAGGCTTTCATCTCACAACACAATCAAACATTACACCGGACTGGTGTTGCTTCATAAGCCGCTGACGCACAAAACATGTTTCCAGGAAGACATTGGAGTTCTCAGAGCAGACTCTGTTTGTGACAACTCATAACTCAACAAAGAGGCAGTATAGAAATCATGTTCGAATTGCACTTACTAACAAAATGTCAGTTCAGCTAAATGTGCATGTGAGATGGTAATTACACCATATTTACACAATGTATCAAATGGGAATGGAGCTACACTGCCATAGTGATAAATAATGTTTAGTTGACAAGAGTACAAGTATTTCATTTGCTCATCATCGTTGCCAGAGAGAAAGAAGGAGAGAAAGAGAGAGAGCGAAAGCGCTCCACACATGCATGTAGTCTAGCTGGAACATTCCAATCACCTGAGCTACACGAGAGCCTTCCATGTGGTCTTAATGGCTGATGTATTACCAGAGAAAGAGAGAGAGGCTTGGCATCACACTCAGGTCCATAGCTACCCCCTCAGCCCCACTGCTCCTTCAGCTCCTGGCTTCATCCCAAACGGCACCCTAATATATATATATAGTGCACCACTTGTGACCAGAACTCTGGTTAAAAGTAGTGCACTCACTATATAAGGAATAGGATGCCATTTGGGACGCGGCCCCTCCTCTCTGGTTGGCTGGCTGCCATTTGGCTCCATGGTGAAGACACTCCGCTGGTCACATGATACCCCCCTGGGTCTGCTTTACCAGTTTGTCATTCACAACCCCCTGGGAGAGGACAGGGGAGGGGCTGAGCGGTAAGGGGAGGGGCTGAGAGGAGAGGGGAGGGGCTGAGAGGTGAGGGGAGGGGCTGAGCGGTAAGGGGAGGGGCTGAGAAGAGAGGGGAGGGGCTGAGAGGAGAGGGGAGGGGCTGAGCTGTATACCTGGGACAGTGTGATATAGGTTTACAGTTGTTTATGTTGTTACACTTAATGTGTGGAACTGTTATGAGGGGGAGAACAACTAATCTAAAACTGTTATTTGGGAAAATGCAATAAATGTATAAAACTGTGACATGAACATATTGTAGCGACCTATAATATACATCTAAATTGCATGCAAAGTTATTTGACTGTAGTACACCACAGCTTGATGTCTAAACCGCCACTAGAGGACCCCACTACCTTCATTACAGTAGCTACAAATGGTCCTCCACTCTACTGCTCTAGGTGAAACATCACTTCAGTTTTATATTGTTTCCTAAACTATTTTGTCGAATTCGGCTATTAGTCTGTCAGTCAGTTGAAGCATTTGGTGTAAACACGAAAACCTCCACAGGACAAGTGCCAGGTGAGAAGTGTCAGTCAAACGACACTTCGCTGTTTTAATAGATCCTCTCTGGTCTGGACCACGTCGGTCCGTGTGAGGAAATGATAAAAAACTACAATTGGAAGTAGGTGAAGTGTATTTTGAGAGGTTTCGCTGAGAGATTTATTGCGGAAAGTCAAGATGGTTAACAGCAGGACGGCTTCACGCGTCAAATAGCATGAGATTATTATTGTTATGTTCACTAATGCACCCGCGTGTAAGGAGAGAGAGAGAGAGAGAGAGAGAGAGAGAGAGAGAGAGAGAGAGAGAGAGAGAGAGAGAGAGAGAGAGAGAGAGAGAGAGAGAGATGGTGTCGCCACCTGAGTGACAAGCAACAGCTGAATCCACACATCTGGAACCCTAGGAGTCGCGCCGCACACCGAATAACACCCACAAGGGGTGCGTCTTTACGCGCACGTTTTACGAGATAATGTCTATTTTCTGGCTTAAAGTTTCACAGTTTAAGTTTCTGTAATGTTGCAATTACCCGGAATAAGCAATATGCAGAAGTGTATAACAAAGACTTGTGGAGATTAATGTCAGAACACATTCATAGACAGTTTCATCCATTCATAGAAAAAAAGTGACAGAGACAAAACTATTTTCGCGTCAGGAGGAAAATTACCCGTACGCCAGATCTGACTTCTACATTTCTATACTAAACAGATCTGGAAGACAGCTGTATGTTCAAACGCATATTTCATGAAATGTTAAGGTAAAATAACATAAATCAGTAAAATGATACTGACTCGTGGGCTAGCCTACATTCTCAACTCACAATTATAACCATTAAATATTGGCACAGTTTCAAACGTCTTGCAACTTATACCTGGAGTTGAAATAGCAATGTCATGCAATAGCAGCACCATTTCCAAGTATTGCAAAGTATGGTAAAGATTTAAATGGCAAGCTGTTTCCACTCACAGACAGACAGACAGATAGACAGATCCGAAACTGACAGCTACTCACCAGAAAGACCGATTGCTTGGAGTCCTGGTCAGGGGTAAGGATATTCCGTTAATTGAGTAGAATAATATTCACGATTGGTGTCATCGGCGCCACTTTAAATAGCAGTGTTCACCTATTATGTTCCTCCGTTCTAGTCGAACCAATTATTCGAAGTTCGAATGAATAGAATAGAAAGCCTTTTCAGAACATCATATAGAGGGAAACGACGTTAGAGTTTCACCACATAGACCAGCAGCTGCGTTGAGTACACAGCTCAGCTCTCGTTCTGGTGTCCATACAACACCACAAAGTTAAAGCGCAGAGAGACTCACGGGCGGCGAGATGACATTAACGCTATACTCTCTGCCTATTGGCTTAAACAAGCAGCCCCACCAATCCCTCAACAGACTGACATTCTTGGCAGTCTGGAAAACACGGCTAGTCTCTTTCTCTCACTTTACAGAAATACCCTGTAAACTGCACACACAAGCACGTTGAATACCTTTTAAATGCGTAATTACGCATTTGAACGTTTGGCTCTTTAGTTGTTGTTACATTATCCATTTTAGTAACATACCGGGAAGCGTCTATAGTATAAATTAATGCTCTGGTTTTCAATCCTCTACGTGTTTATTGTGTCGTTTTGACAGTGTTTATCTTCACTACATATGGAGAGACTTCTATCTTCATGATTTGAGGTAGGCACTTAATAGACTCCTATTTGACAATGTACACAATCAAATCATTGTAGCTAAAGATAAACACGTTTTTCAGCTATCAAGATAAAGGACTTTACTCAGAGACAAGATATGTAGACATATCTTCCATGTAAACCTCAGAGTGGCTTGTGGAATTCCAACCCCTCTTGGTGGTGATGATGTGTTGAAGGATCTGTCTACAAGGCCACACATGACAACCCTGTCTGTGTCTAACTGATACACTGTGTGTGTGTGTGTGCATTGACAACCCCCTCCACACACACACACAGACACACACACACACAACACACACACACACACAGCTGAGGGGCCCCTGACCTAATTCACAGGGGTTGCCTGGCCTGCCCTGCTGTCTATCTCTCAGCCAGGGCTTGCTCCCATATAAATGTATCCACAGCAGGCTCCTTTGTCATTGTGTAAGCAGTGAGAAGTGAAACCCCGCTCTCTTCCCCTCCATCCCTCCTCTTTAATCTGAGAGGCTAATCTTTCTATTCACTCACCTGCTGCGGGCCCCCGCCACAATCCCCATCCCCACCTCGCCCTCGGAAACGCAGAGCCCCAGAGCCGGCGACGGGAACTTGATCGGCTTTAGAGTCCCGATTACACTCTTTATTTCCACCTGTTCTGTGGGCCTGTTCCCTTTTCTGCGCTCACACAGAGGCTGCAGCCCAAATGATACCCTATTCCTTATGTAGTGCACTACTTTTAACCAGGGCTCATAGGGAAACTATGTAGTGAACAGGGTGCCATTTGGGACACACAACAGAATAGGCCCCTGCACTGTGCTGTGTTAAAGGATCTTTGTGGTGTGGACATCTGCAACATTAATCCCATTTACTGAGCACTGAGAGCATCTAAAAGGTACGTCTATAGAGGAGAGCGTATAAAAGGTACGCCTATAGAGGAGAGCGTATAAAAGGTACGCCTATAGAGGAGAGCGTATAAAAGGTACGCCTATAGAGGAGAGCGTATAAAAGGTACGCCTATAGAGGAGAGCGTATAAAAGGTACGCCTATAGAGGAGAGCGTATAAAAGGTACGCCTATAGAGGAGAGCGTATAAAAGGTACGCCTATAGAGGAGAGCGTATAAAAGGTACGCCTATAGAGGACAGCGTATAAAAGGTACGCCTATAGAGGAGAGCGTATAAAAGGTACGCCTATAGAGGAGAGCGTATAAAAGGTACGCCTATAGAGGAGAGCGTATAAAAGGTACGCCTATAGAGGAGAGCGTATAAAAGGTACGCCTATAGAGGAGAGCGTATAAAAGGTACGCCTATAGAGGAGAGCGTATAAAAGGTACGCCTATAGAGGAGAGCGTATAAAAGGTACGCCTATAGAGGAGAGCGTATAAAAGGTACGCCTATAGAGGAGAGGTATAAAAGGTACGCCTATAGAGGAGAGCGTATAAAAGGTACGCCTATAGAGGAGAGCGTATAAAAGGTACGCCTATAGAGGATAGCGTATAAAAGGTACGCCTATAGAGGAGAGCGTATAAAAGGTACGCCTATAGAGGAGAGCGTATAAAAGGTACGCCTATAGAGGAGATCGTATAAAAGGTACGCCTATAGAGGAGAGCATCTAAAAGGTACGCCTATAGAGGAGAGCATATAAAAGGTATGCCTATAGAGGAGAGCATCTAAAAGGTACGCCTATAGAGGAGAGCGTATAAAAGGTACGCCTATAGAGGAGAGCGTATAAAAGGTACGCCTATAGAGGAGAGCGTATAAAAGGTACGCCTATAGAGGAGAGCGTATAAAAGGTACGTCTATAGAGGAGAGCGTATAAAAGGTACGCCTATAGAGGAGAGCGTATAAAAGGTACGCCTATAGAGGAGAGCGTATAAAAGGTACGCCTATAGAGGAGAGCGTATAAAAGGTACGCCTATAGAGGAGAGCGTATAAAAGGTATGTCTATAGAGGAGAGCGTATAAAAGGTACGCCTATAGAGGAGAGCCTATAAAAGGTACGCCTATAGAGGAGAGCGTATAAAAGGTACGTCTATAGAGGAGAGCGTATAAAAGGTACGCCTATAGAGGAGAGCGTATAAAAGGTACGCCTATAGAGGAGAGCGTATAAAAGGTACGCCTATAGAGGAGAGCGTATAAAAGGTACGCCTATAGAGGAGAGCGTATAAAAGGTACGCCTATAGAGGAGAGCGTATAAAAGGTACGCCTATAGAGGAGAGCGTATAAAAGGTATGCCTATAGAGGAGAGCGTATAAAAGGTAAGCCTATAGAGGAGAGCGTATAAAAGGTACGCCTATAGAGGAGAGCGTATAAAAGGTACGCCTATAGAGGAGAGCGTATAAAAGGTACGCCTATAGAGGAGAGAATATAAAAGGTACCCCTATAGAGGAGAGCGTATAAAAGGTACGCCTATAGAGGAGAGCGTATAAAAGGTACGCCTATAGAGGAGAGCGTATAAAAGGTACGCCTATAGAGGAGAGCGTATAAAAGGTACGCCTATAGAGGAGAGCGTATAAAAGGTACGCCTATAGAGGAGAGCATATAAAAGGTACGCATATAGAGGAGAGCGTATAAAAGGTACGTCTATAGAGGAGAGCGTATAAAAGGTACGCCTATAGAGGAGAGCGTATAAAAGGTACGCCTATAGAGGAGAGGTATAAAAGGTACACCTATAGAGGAGAGCGTATGAAAGGTACGCCTATAGAGGAGAGCGTATAAAAGGTACGCCTATAGAGGAGAGCATCTAAAAGGTACGCCTATAGAGGAGAGCATATAAAAGGTACGCCTATAGAGGAGAGCATCTAAAAGGTACGCCTATAGAGGAGAGCGTATAAAAGGTACGCCTATAGAGGAGAGCGTATAAAAGGTACGCCTATAGAGGAGAGCGTATAAAAGGTACGCCTATAGAGGAGAGCGTATAAAAGGTACGTCTATAGAGGAGAGCGTATAAAAGGTACGCCTATAGAGGAGAGCGTATAAAAGGTACGCCTATAGAGGAGAGCGTATAAAAGGTACGCCTATAGAGGAGAGCGTATAAAAGGTACGCCTATAGAGGAGAGCGTATAAAAGGTATGTCTATAGAGGAGAGCGTATAAAAGGTACGCCTATAGAGGAGAGCGTATAAAAGGTACGCCTATAGAGGAGAGCGTATAAAAGGTACGTCTATAGAGGAGAGCGTATAAAAGGTACGCCTATAGAGGAGAGCGTATAAAAGGTACGCCTATAGAGGAGAGCGTATAAAAGGTACGCCTATAGAGGAGAGCGTATAAAAGGTACGTCTATAGAGGAGAGCGTATAAAAGGTACGCCTATAGAGGAGAGCGTATAAAAGGTACGCCTATAGAGGAGAGCGTATAAAAGGTACGCCTATAGAGGAGAGCGTATAAAAGGTACGCCTATAGAGGAGAGCATATAAAAGGTACGCATATAGAGGAGAGCGTATAAAAGGTACGTCTATAGAGGAGAGCGTATAAAAGGTACGCCTATAGAGGAGAGCGTATAAAAGGTACGCCTATAGAGGAGAGGTATAAAAGGTACGCCTATAGAGGAGAGCGTATGAAAGGTACGCCTATAGAGGAGAGCGTATAAAAGGTACGAATATAGAGGAGAGCATATAAAAGGTTACGTCTATAGAGGAGAGCGTATAAAAGGTACGCCTATAGAGGAGAGCGTATAAAAGGTACGCCTATAGAGGAGAGCGTATAAAAGGTATGTCTATAGAGGAGAGCGTATAAAAGGTACGTCTATAGAGGAGAGCGTATAAAAGGTACGCCTATAGAGGAGAGCGTATAAAAGGTACGCCTATAGAGGAGAGCGTATAAAAGGTACGCCTATAGAGGAGAGCGTATAAAAGGTACGCCTATAGAGGATAGCGTATAAAAGGTACGCCTATAGAGGAGAGCGTATAAAAGGTACGCCTATAGAGGAGAGCGTATAAAAGGTACGCCTATAGAGGAGAGCGTATAAAAGGTATGCCTATAGAGGAGAGCGTATAAAAGGTAAGCCTATAGAGGAGAGCGTATAAAAGGTACGCCTATAGAGGAGAGCGTATAAAAGGTACGCCTATAGAGGAGAGCGTATAAAAGGTACGCCTATAGAGGAGAGAATATAAAAGGTACCCCTATAGAGGAGAGCGTATAAAAGGTACGCCTATAGAGGAGAGCGTATAAAAGGTACGCCTATAGAGGAGAGCGTATAAAAGGTACGCCTATAGAGGAGAGCGTATAAAAGGTACGCCTATAGAGGAGAGCGTATAAAAGGTACGCCTATAGAGGAGAGCATATAAAAGGTACGCATATAGAGGAGAGCGTATAAAAGGTACGTCTATAGAGGAGAGCGTATAAAAGGTACGCCTATAGAGGAGAGCGTATAAAAGGTACGCCTATAGAGGAGAGGTATAAAAGGTACACCTATAGAGGAGAGCGTATGAAAGGTACGCCTATAGAGGAGAGCGTATAAAAGGTACGCCTATAGAGGAGAGCATATAAAAGGTTACGTCTATAGAGGAGAGCGTATAAAAGGTACGCCTATAGAGGAGAGCGTATAAAAGGTACGCCTATAGAGGAGAGCGTATAAAAGGTACGTCTATAGAGGAGAGCGTATAAAAGGTACGTCTATAGAGGAGAGCGTATAAAAGGTACGCCTATAGAGGAGAGCGTATAAAAGGTACGCCTATAGAGGAGAGCGTATAAAAGGTACGTCTATAGAGGAGAGCGTATAAAAGGTATGCCTATAGAGGAGAGCGTATAAAAGGTACGCCTATAGAGGAGAGCGTATAAAAGGTACGCCTATAGAGGAGAGCGTATATAAGGTACGCCTATAGAGGAGAGCGTATAAAAGGTACGCCTATAGAGGAGAGCGTATAAAAGGTACGCCTATAGAGGAGAGCGTATAAAAGGTACGCCTATAGAGGAGAGCGTATAAAAGGTACGCCTATAGTGGAGAGCGTATAAAAGGTACGCCTATAGAGGAGAGGTATAAAAGGTACGCCTATAGAGGAGAGCGTATGAAAGGTACGCCTATAGAGGAGAGCGTATAAAAGGTACGCCTATAGAGGAGAGCATATAAAAGGTTGCGTCTATAGAGGAGAGCGTATAAAAGGTACGCCTATAGAGGAGAGCGTATAAAAGGTACGCCTATAGAGGAGAGCGTATAAAAGGTACGCCTATAGAGGAGAGCGTATAAAAGGTACGCCTATAGTGGAGAGCGTATAAAAGGTACGCCTATAGAGGAGAGGTATAAAAGGTACGCCTATAGAGGAGAGCGTATGAAAGGTACGCCTATAGAGGAGAGCGTATAAAAGGTACGCCTATAGAGGAGAGCATATAAAAGGTTGCGTCTATAGAGGAGAGCGTATAAAAGGTACGCCTATAGAGGAGAGCGTATAAAAGGTACGCCTATAGAGGAGAGCGTATAAAAGGTACGTCTATAGAGGAGAGCGTATAAAAGGTACGTCTATAGAGGAGAGAGTATAAAAGGTACGCCTATAGAGGAGAGCGTATAAAAGGTACGCCTATAGAGGAGAGCGTATAAAAGGTACGTCTATAGAGGAGAGCGTATAAAAGGTATGCATATAGAGGAGAGCGTATAAAAGGTACGCCTATAGAGGAGAGCGTATAAAAGGTACGCCTATAGAGGAGAGCGTATAAAAGGTACGCCTATAGAGGAGAGCGTATAAAAGGTACGCCTATAGAGGAGAGCGTATAAAAGGTACGCCTATAGTGGAGAGCGTATAAAATGTACGTCTATAGAGGAGAGCGTATAAAAGGTACGCCTATAGAGGAGAGTGTATAAAAGGTACGCCTATAGAGGAGAGCATATAAAAGGTACGCATATAGAGGAGAGCGTATAAAAGGTACGTCTATAGAGGAGAGCGTATAAAAGGTACGCCTATAGAGGAGAGCGTATAAAAGGTACGCCTATAGAGGAGAGCGTATAAAAGGTACGTCTATAGAGGAGAGCGTATAAAAGGTACGCCTATAGAGGAGAGCGTATAAAAGGTACGCCTATAGAGGAGAGCGTATAAAAGGTACGCCTATAGAGGAGAGCGTATAAAAGGTACGCCTATAGAGGAGAGCGTATAAAAGGTATGTCTATAGAGGAGAGCGTATAAAAGGTACGCCTATAGAGGAGAGCGTATAAAAGGTACGCCTATAGAGGAGAGCGTATAAAAGGTACGTCTATAGAGGAGAGCGTATAAAAGGTACGCCTATAGAGGAGAGCGTATAAAAGGTACGCCTATAGAGGAGAGCGTATAAAAGGTACGCCTATAGAGGAGAGCGTATAAAAGGTACGTCTATAGAGGAGAGCGTATAAAAGGTACGCCTATAGAGGAGAGCGTATAAAAGGTACGCCTATAGAGGAGAGCGTATAAAAGGTACGCCTATAGAGGAGAGCGTATAAAAGGTACGCCTATAGAGGAGAGCATATAAAAGGTACGCATATAGAGGAGAGCGTATAAAAGGTACGTCTATAGAGGAGAGCGTATAAAAGGTACGCCTATAGAGGAGAGCGTATAAAAGGTACGCCTATAGAGGAGAGGTATAAAAGGTACGCCTATAGAGGAGAGCGTATGAAAGGTACGCCTATAGAGGAGAGCGTATAAAAGGTACGACTATAGAGGAGAGCATATAAAAGGTTACGTCTATAGAGGAGAGCGTATAAAAGGTACGCCTATAGAGGAGAGCGTATAAAAGGTACGCCTATAGAGGAGAGCGTATAAAAGGTATGTCTATAGAGGAGAGCGTATAAAAGGTACGTCTATAGAGGAGAGCGTATAAAAGGTACGCCTATAGAGGAGAGCGTATAAAAGGTACGCCTATAGAGGAGAGCGTATAAAAGGTACGCCTATAGAGGAGAGCGTATAAAAGGTACGCCTATAGAGGATAGCGTATAAAAGGTACGCCTATAGAGGAGAGCGTATAAAAGGTACGCCTATAGAGGAGAGCGTATAAAAGGTACGCCTATAGAGGAGAGCGTATAAAAGGTATGCCTATAGAGGAGAGCGTATAAAAGGTAAGCCTATAGAGGAGAGCGTATAAAAGGTACGCCTATAGAGGAGAGCGTATAAAAGGTACGCCTATAGAGGAGAGCGTATAAAAGGTACGCCTATAGAGGAGAGAATATAAAAGGTACCCCTATAGAGGAGAGCGTATAAAAGGTACGCCTATAGAGGAGAGCGTATAAAAGGTACGCCTATAGAGGAGAGCGTATAAAAGGTACGCCTATAGAGGAGAGCGTATAAAAGGTACGCCTATAGAGGAGAGCGTATAAAAGGTACGCCTATAGAGGAGAGCATATAAAAGGTACGCATATAGAGGAGAGCGTATAAAAGGTACGTCTATAGAGGAGAGCGTATAAAAGGTACGCCTATAGAGGAGAGCGTATAAAAGGTACGCCTATAGAGGAGAGGTATAAAAGGTACACCTATAGAGGAGAGCGTATGAAAGGTACGCCTATAGAGGAGAGCGTATAAAAGGTACGCCTATAGAGGAGAGCATATAAAAGGTTACGTCTATAGAGGAGAGCGTATAAAAGGTACGCCTATAGAGGAGAGCGTATAAAAGGTACGCCTATAGAGGAGAGCGTATAAAAGGTACGCCTATAGAGGAGAGCGTATAAAAGGTACGTCTATAGAGGAGAGCGTATAAAAGGTACGTCTATAGAGGAGAGAGTATAAAAGGTACGCCTATAGAGGAGAGCGTATAAAAGGTATGCCTATAGAGGAGAGCGTATAAAAGGTACGTCTATAGAGGATAGCGTATAAAAGGTATGCATATAGAGGAGAGCGTATAAAAGGTACGCCTATAGAGGAGAGCGTATAAAAGGTACGCCTATAGAGGAGAGCGTATAAAAGGTACGCCTATAGAGGAGAGCGTATAAAAGGTACGCCTATAGAGGAGAGCGTATAAAAGGTACGCCTATAGTGGAGAGCGTATAAAAGGTACGTCTATAGAGGAGAGCGTATAAAAGGTACGCCTATAGAGGAGAGCGTATAAAAGGTACGCCTATAGAGGAGAGCATATAAAAGGTACGCATATAGAGGAGAGCGTATAAAAGGTACGTCTATAGAGGAGAGCGTATAAAAGGTACGCCTATAGAGGAGAGCGTATAAAAGGTACGCCTATAGAGGAGAGCGTATAAAAGGTACGTCTATAGAGGAGAGCGTATAAAAGGTACGCCTATAGAGGAGAGCGTATAAAAGGTACGCCTATAGAGGAGAGCGTATAAAAGGTACGCCTATAGAGGAGAGCGTATAAAAGGTACGCCTATAGAGGAGAGCGTATAAAAGGTATGTCTATAGAGGAGAGCGTATAAAAGGTACGCCTATAGAGGAGAGCGTATAAAAGGTACGCCTATAGAGGAGAGCGTATAAAAGGTACGTCTATAGAGGAGAGCGTATAAAAGGTACGCCTATAGAGGAGAGCGTATAAAAGGTACGCCTATAGAGGAGAGCGTATAAAAGGTACGCCTATAGAGGAGAGCGTATAAAAGGTACGTCTATAGAGGAGAGCGTATAAAAGGTACGCCTATAGAGGAGAGCGTATAAAAGGTACGCCTATAGAGGAGAGCGTATAAAAGGTACGCCTATAGAGGAGAGCGTATAAAAGGTACGCCTATAGAGGAGAGCATATAAAAGGTACGCATATAGAGGAGAGCGTATAAAAGGTACGTCTATAGAGGAGAGCGTATAAAAGGTACGCCTATAGAGGAGAGCGTATAAAAGGTACGCCTATAGAGGAGAGGTATAAAAGGTACGCCTATAGAGGAGAGCGTATGAAAGGTACGCCTATAGAGGAGAGCGTATAAAAGGTACGACTATAGAGGAGAGCATATAAAAGGTTACGTCTATAGAGGAGAGCGTATAAAAGGTACGCCTATAGAGGAGAGCGTATAAAAGGTACGCCTATAGAGGAGAGCGTATAAAAGGTATGTCTATAGAGGAGAGCGTATAAAAGGTACGTCTATAGAGGAGAGCGTATAAAAGGTACGCCTATAGAGGAGAGCGTATAAAAGGTACGCCTATAGAGGAGAGCGTATAAAAGGTACGCCTATAGAGGAGAGCGTATAAAAGGTACGCCTATAGAGGATAGCGTATAAAAGGTACGCCTATAGAGGAGAGCGTATAAAAGGTACGCCTATAGAGGAGAGCGTATAAAAGGTACGCCTATAGAGGAGAGCGTATAAAAGGTATGCCTATAGAGGAGAGCGTATAAAAGGTAAGCCTATAGAGGAGAGCGTATAAAAGGTACGCCTATAGAGGAGAGCGTATAAAAGGTACGCCTATAGAGGAGAGCGTATAAAAGGTACGCCTATAGAGGAGAGAATATAAAAGGTACCCCTATAGAGGAGAGCGTATAAAAGGTACGCCTATAGAGGAGAGCGTATAAAAGGTACGCCTATAGAGGAGAGCGTATAAAAGGTACGCCTATAGAGGAGAGCGTATAAAAGGTACGCCTATAGAGGAGAGCGTATAAAAGGTACGCCTATAGAGGAGAGCATATAAAAGGTACGCATATAGAGGAGAGCGTATAAAAGGTACGTCTATAGAGGAGAGCGTATAAAAGGTACGCCTATAGAGGAGAGCGTATAAAAGGTACGCCTATAGAGGAGAGGTATAAAAGGTACACCTATAGAGGAGAGCGTATGAAAGGTACGCCTATAGAGGAGAGCGTATAAAAGGTACGCCTATAGAGGAGAGCATATAAAAGGTTACGTCTATAGAGGAGAGCGTATAAAAGGTACGCCTATAGAGGAGAGCGTATAAAAGGTACGCCTATAGAGGAGAGCGTATAAAAGGTACGTCTATAGAGGAGAGCGTATAAAAGGTACGTCTATAGAGGAGAGCGTATAAAAGGTACGCCTATAGAGGAGAGCGTATAAAAGGTACGCCTATAGAGGAGAGCGTATAAAAGGTACGTCTATAGAGGAGAGCGTATAAAAGGTATGCCTATAGAGGAGAGCGTATAAAAGGTACGCCTATAGAGGAGAGCGTATAAAAGGTACGCCTATAGAGGAGAGCGTATAAAAGGTACGCCTATAGAGGAGAGCGTATAAAAGGTACGCCTATAGAGGAGAGCGTATAAAAGGTACGCCTATAGAGGAGAGCGTATAAAAGGTACGCCTATAGAGGAGAGCGTATAAAAGGTACGCCTATAGTGGAGAGCGTATAAAAGGTACGCCTATAGAGGAGAGGTATAAAAGGTACGCCTATAGAGGAGAGCGTATGAAAGGTACGCCTATAGAGGAGAGCGTATAAAAGGTACGCCTATAGAGGAGAGCATATAAAAGGTTGCGTCTATAGAGGAGAGCGTATAAAAGGTACGCCTATAGAGGAGAGCGTATAAAAGGTACGCCTATAGAGGAGAGCGTATAAAAGGTACGTCTATAGAGGAGAGCGTATAAAAGGTACGTCTATAGAGGAGAGAGTATAAAAGGTACGCCTATAGAGGAGAGCGTATAAAAGGTACGCCTATAGAGGAGAGCGTATAAAAGGTACGTCTATAGAGGAGAGCGTATAAAAGGTATGCATATAGAGGAGAGCGTATAAAAGGTACGCCTATAGAGGAGAGCGTATAAAAGGTACGCCTATAGAGGAGAGCGTATAAAAGGTACGCCTATAGAGGAGAGCGTATAAAAGGTACGCCTATAGAGGAGAGCGTATAAAAGGTACGCCTATAGTGGAGAGCGTATAAAAGGTACGTCTATAGAGGAGAGCGTATAAAAGGTACGCCTATAGAGGAGAGCGTATAAAAGGTACGCCTATAGAGGAGAGCATATAAAAGGTACGCATATAGAGGAGAGCGTATAAAAGGTACGTCTATAGAGGAGAGCGTATAAAAGGTACGCCTATAGAGGAGAGCGTATAAAAGGTACGCCTATAGAGGAGAGGTATAAAAGGTACACCTATAGAGGAGAGCGTATGAAAGGTATGCCTATAGAGGAGAGCGTATAAAAGGTACGCCTATAGAGGAGAGCATATAAAAGGTTACGTCTATAGAGGAGAGCGTATAAAAGGTATGCCTATAGAGGAGAGCGTATAAAAGGTACGCCTATAGAGGAGAGCGTATAAAAGGTACGTCTATAGAGGAGAGCGTATAAAAGGTACGTCTATAGAGGAGAGCGTATAAAAGGTACGCCTATAGAGGAGAGCGTATAAAAGGTACGCCTATAGAGGAGAGCGTATAAAAAGGTACGTCTATAGAGGAGAGCGTATAAAAGGTACGCCTATAGAGGAGAGTGTATAAAAGGTACGCCTATAGAGGATAGCGTATAAAAGGTACGTCTATAGAGGAGAGCGTATAAAAGGTACGCCTATAGAGGAGAGCGTATAAAAGGTACGCCTATAGAGGAGAGCGTATAAAAGGTACGTCTATAGAGGAGAGCGTATAAAAGGTACGCCTATAGAGGATAGCGTATAAAAGGTACGCCTATAGAGGAGAGCATCTAAAAGGTACGTCTATAGAGGAGAGCGTATAAAAGGTACGCCTATAGAGGAGAGCGTATAAAAGGTACGTCTATAGAGGAGAGCGTATAAAAGGTACGCCTATAGAGGAGAGTGTATAAAAGGTACGCCTATAGAGGAGAGCGTATAAAAGGTACGCCTATAGAGGATAGCGTATAAAAGGTACGCCTATAGAGGAGAGCGTATAAAAGGTACGCCTATAGAGGAGAGCGTATAAAAGGTACGCCTATAGAGGAGAGCGTATAAAAGGTATGCCTATAGAGGAGAGCGTATAAAAGGTAAGCCTATAGAGGAGAGCGTATAAAAGGTACGCCTATAGAGGAGAGTGTATAAAAGGTATGCCTATAGAGGAGAGCGTATAAAAGGTACGCCTATAGAGGAGAGAATATAAAAGGTACGCCTATAGAGGAGAGCGTATAAAAGGTACGCCTATAGAGGAGAGCGTATAAAAGGTACGCCTATAGAGGAGAGCGTATAAAAGGTACGCCTATAGAGGAGAGCGTATAAAAGGTATGTCTATAGAGGAGAGCGTATAAAAGGTATGCCTATAGAGGAGAGCGTATAAAAGGTACGCCTATAGAGGAGAGTGTATAAAAGGTACGTCTATAGAGGATAGCGTATAAAAGGTACGCCTATAGAGGAGAGCATTTAAAAGGTACGCCTATAGAGGAGAGCGTATAAAAGGTACGCCTATAGAGGAGAGCGTATAAAAGGTACGCCTATAGAGGAGAGCATCTAAAAGGTACGCCTATAGAGGAGAGCGTATAAAAGGTACGCCTATAGAGGAGAGCGTATAAAAGGTATGCCTATAGAGGAGAGCGTATAAAAGGTACGCCTATAGAGGAGAGCGTATAAAAGGTACGCCTATAGAGGATAGCATATAAAAGGTACGCCTATATAGGAGAGCGTATAAAAGGTATGCCTATAGAGGAGAGCGTATAAAAGGTACGCCTATAGAAGAGAGCGTATAAAAGGTACGTCTATAGAGGAGAGCATCTAAAAGGTACGCCTATAGAGGAGAGCGTATAAAAGGTACGCCTATAGAGGAGAGCGTATAAAAGGTACGCTTATAGAGGAGAGCGTATAAAAGGTACGCCTATAGAGGAGAGCGTATAAAAGGTACGCCTATAGAGGAGAGCGTATAAAAGGTACGCCTATAGAGGAGAGCGTATAAAAGGTACGTCTATAGAGGAGAGCGTATAAAAGGTACGCCTATAGAGGAGAGCGTATAAAAGGTACGCCTATAGAGGAGAGCGTATAAAAGGTACGTCTATAGAGGAGAGCGTATAAAAGGTACGCCTATAGAGGAGAGCGTATAAAAGGTACGCCTATAGAGGAGAGCGTATAAAAGGTACGCCTATAGAGGAGAGCGTATAAAAGGTACGTCTATAGAGGAGAGCGTATAAAAGGTACGTCTATAGAGGAGAGCGTATAAAAGGTACGCCTATAGAGGAGAGCGTATAAAAGGTACGTCTATAGAGGAGAGCGTATAAAAGGTACGCCTATAGAGGAGAGCATCTAAAAGGTACGCCTATAGAGGAGAGCGTATAAAAGGTACGCCTATAGAGGAGAGTGTATAAAAGGTACGCCTATAGAGGAGAGCGTATAAAAGGTACGTCTATAGAGGAGAGCGTATAAAAGGTACGCCTATAGAGGAGAGTGTATAAAAGGTACGCCTATAGAGGAGAGCGTATAAAAGGTACGCCTATAGAGGAGAGCGTATAAAAGGTACGCCTATAGAGGAGAGCGTATAAAAGGTACGCCTATAGAGGAGAGCGTATAAAAGGTATGCCTATAGAGGAGAGCGTATAAAAGGTATGCCTATAGAGGAGAGCGTATAAAAGGTATGCCTATAGAGGAGAGCGTATAAAAGGTATGCCTATAGAGGAGAGCGTATAAAAGGTACGCCTATAGAGGAGAGCGTATAAAAGGTACGTCTATAGAGGAGAGCGTATAAAAGGTACGCCTATAGAGGAGAGCGTATAAAAGGTAAGTCTATAGAGGAGAGCGTATAAAAGGCACGCCTATAGAGGAGAGCGTATAAAAGGTACGCCTATAGAGGAGAGCGTATAAAAGGTACGTCTATAGAGGAGAGCGTATAAAAGGTACGCCTATAGAGGAGAGTGTATAAAAGGTACGTCTATAGAGGATAGCGTATAAAAGGTACGCCTATAGAGGAGAGCATTTAAAAGGTACGCCTATAGAGGAGAGCGTATAAAAGGTACGCCTATAGAGGAGAGCGTATAAAAGGTACGCCTATAGAGGAGAGCATCTAAAAGGTACGCCTATAGAGGAGAGCGTATAAAAGGTACGCCTATAGAGGAGAGCGTATAAAAGGTATGCCTATAGAGGAGAGCGTATAAAAGGTACGCCTATAGAGGAGAGCGTATAAAAGGTACGCCTATAGAGGATAGCATATAAAAGGTACGCCTATATAGGAGAGCGTATAAAAGGTATGCCTATAGAGGAGAGCGTATAAAAGGTACGCCTATAGAAGAGAGCGTATAAAAGGTACGTCTATAGAGGAGAGCATCTAAAAGGTACGCCTATAGAGGAGAGCGTATAAAAGGTACGCCTATAGAGGAGAGCGTATAAAAGGTACGCCTATAGAGGAGAGCGTATAAAAGGTAAGCCTATAGAGGAGAGCGTATAAAAGGTACGCCTATAGAGGAGAGCGTATAAAAGGTACGCCTATAGAGGAGAGCGTATAAAAGGTACGCCTATAGAGGAGAGCGTATAAAAGGTACGTCTATAGAGGAGAGCGTATAAAAGGTATGCCTATAGAGGAGAGCGTATAAAAGGTACGCCTATAGAGGAGAGCGTATAAAAGGTATGCCTATAGAGGAGAGCGTATAAAAGGTACGCCTATAGAGGAGAGCGTATAAAAGGTACGCCTATAGAGGAGAGCGTATAAAAGGTACGTCTATAGAGGAGAGCGTATAAAAGGTACGCCTATAGAGGAGAGCGTATAAAAGGTACGCCTATAGAGGAGAGCGTATAAAAGGTACGCCTATAGAGGAGAGCGTATAAAAGGTACGCCTATAGAGGAGAGCGTATAAAAGGTACGCCTATAGAGGAGAGCGTATAAAAGGTACGCCTATAGAGGAGAGCGTATAAAAGGTACGCCTATAGAGGAGAGCGTATAAAAGGTACGCCTATAGAGGAGAGCGTATAAAAGGTACGCCTATAGAGGAGAGCGTATAAAAGGTATGCCTATAGAGGAGAGCGTATAAAAGGTACGCTTATAGAGGAGAGCGTATAAAAGGTACGCCTATAGAGGAGAGCGTATAAAAGGTATGCCTATAGAGGAGAGCGTATAAAAGGTACGCCTATAGAGGAGAGCGTATAAAAGGTATGCCTATAGAGGAGAGCGTATAAAAGGTACGCCTATAGAGGAGAGCGTATAAAAGGTACGTCTATAGAGGAGAGCGTATAAAAGGTACGCCTATAGAGGAGAGCGTATAAAAGGTACGTCTATAGAGGAGAGCGTATAAAAGGCACGCCTATAGAGGAGAGCGTATAAAAGGTACGCCTATAGAGGATAGCGTATAAAAGGTACGCCTATAGAGGAGAGCGTATAAAAGGTACGCCTATAGAGGAGAGCGTATAAAAGGTACGCCTATAGAGGAGAGCGTATAAAAGGTATGTCTATAGAGGAGAGCGTTTAAAAGGTACGCTTATAGAGGAGAGCGTATAAAAGGTACGTCTATAGAGGAGAGCGTATAAAAGGTATGCCTATAGAGGAGAGAGTATAAAAGGTATGCCTATAGAGGAGAGCGTATAAAAGGTACGTCTATAGAGGAGAGCGTATAAAAGGTACGCCTATAGAGGAGAGCGTATAAAAGGTACGTCTATAGAGGAGAGCGTATAAAAGGTACGCTATAGAGGAGAGCGTATAAAAGGTACGCCTATAGAGGAGAGCGTATAAAAAGGTACGTCTATAGAGGAGAGCATATAAAAGGTACACCTATAGAGGAGAGCGTATAAAAGGTACGTCTATAGAGGAGAGCGTATAAAAGGTACGCCTATAGAGGAGAGCGTATAAAAGGTACGCCTATAGAGGAGAGCGTATAAAAGGTACGTCTATAGAGGAGAGCGTATAAAAGGTACGCATATAGAGGATAGCGTATAAAAGGTACGCCTATAGAGGAGAGCGTATAAAAGGTACGCCTATAGAGGAGAGCGTATAAAAGGTACGCCTATAGAGGAGAGCGTATAAAAGGTACGCCTATAGAGGATAGCGTATAAAAGGTACGCCTATAGAGGAGAGCGTATAAAAGGTACGCCTATAGAGGAGAGCGTATAAAAGGTACGCCTATAGAGGAGAGCGTATAAAAGGTACGCCTATAGAGGAGAGCGTATAAAAGGTATGCCTATAGAGGAGAGCGTATAAAAGGTACGCCTATAGAGGAGAGCGTATAAAAGGTACGCCTATAGAGGATAGCGTATAAAAGGTAAGCCTATATAGGAGAGCGTATAAAAGGTATGCCTATAGAGGAGAGCGTATAGAAGGTACGCCTATAGAAGAGAGCGTATAAAAGGTACGTCTATAGAGGAGAGCATCTAAAAGGTACGCCTATAGAGGAGAGCGTATAAAAGGTACGCCTATAGAGGAGAGCGTATAAAAGGTACGCCTATAGAGGAGAGCGTATAAAAGGTACGCCTATAGAGGAGAGCGTATAAAAGGTACGCCTATAGAGGAGAGCGTATAAAAGGTACGCCTATAGAGGAGAGCGTATAAAAGGTACGCCTATAGAGGAGAGCGTATAAAAGGTACGTCTATAGAGGAGAGCGTATAAAAGGTACGCCTATAGAGGAGAGCGTATAAAAGGTACGCCTATAGAGGAGAGCGTATAAAAGGTACGCCTATAGAGGAGAGCGTATAAAAGGTACGCCTATAGAGGAGAGCGTATAAAAGGTACGCCTATAGAGGAGAGCGTATAAAAGGTACGTCTATAGAGGAGAGCGTATAAAAGGTACGCCTATAGAGGAGAGCGTATAAAAGGTACGCCTATAGAGGAGAGCGTATAAAAGGTACGCCTATAGAGGAGAGCGTATAAAAGGTACGCCTATAGAGGAGAGTGTATAAAAGGTACGCCTATAGAGGAGAGCGTATAAAAGGTACGCCTATAGAGGAGAGCGTATAAAAGGTACGCCTATAGAGGAGAGCGTATAAAAGGTACGCCTATAGAGGAGAGCGTATAAAAGGTATGCCTATAGAGGAGAGCGTATAAAAGGTACGCCTATAGAGGAGAGCGTATAAAAGGTATGCCTATAGAGGAGAGCGTATAAAAGGTACGCCTATAGAGGAGAGCGTATAAAAGGTACGTCTATAGAGGAGAGCGTATAAAAGGTACGCCTATAGAGGAGAGCGTATAAAAGGTACGTCTATAGAGGAGAGCGTATAAAAGGCACGCCTATAGAGGAGAGCGTATAAAAGGTACGCCTATAGAGGATAGCGTATAAAAGGTACGCCTATAGAGGAGAGCGTATAAAAGGTACGCCTATAGAGGAGAGCGTATAAAAGGTACGCCTATAGAGGAGAGCGTATAAAAGGTATGTCTATAGAGGAGAGCGTTTAAAAGGTACGCTTATAGAGGAGAGCGTATAAAAGGTACGTCTATAGAGGAGAGCGTATAAAAGGTATGCCTATAGAGGAGAGCGTATAAAAGGTATGCCTATAGAGGAGAGCGTATAAAAGGTACGTCTATAGAGGAGAGCGTATAAAAGGTACGCCTATAGAGGAGAGCGTATAAAAGGTACGTCTATAGAGGAGAGCGTATAAAAGGTACGCTATAGAGGAGAGCGTATAAAAGGTACGCCTATAGAGGAGAGCGTATAAAAGGTACGTCTATAGAGGAGAGCGTATAAAAGGTACGCCTATAGAGGAGAGCGTATAAAAGGTACGTCTATAGAGGAGAGCGTATAAAAGGTACGCCTATAGAGGAGAGCGTATAAAAGGTACGCCTATAGAGGAGAGCGTATAAAAGGTACGTCTATAGAGGAGAGCGTATAAAAGGTACGCCTATAGAGGATAGCGTATAAAAGGTACGCCTATAGAGGAGAGCGTATAAAAGGTATGCCTATAGAGGAGAGCGTATAAAAGGTACGCCTATAGAGGAGAGTGTATAAAAGGTATGTCTATAGAGGAGAGCGTATAAAAGGTACGCCTATAGAGGATAGCGTATAAAAGGTACGCCTATAGAGGAGAGCGTATAAAAGGTACGCCTATAGAGGAGAGCGTATAAAAGGTACGCCTATAGAGGAGAGCGTATAAAAGGTACGCCTATAGAGGAGAGCGTATAAAAGGTACGTCTATAGAGGAGAATGTATAAAAGGTACACCTATAGAGGAGAGCTTATAAAAGGTACGCCTATAGACGAGAGCGTATAAAAGGTACGCCTATAGAGGAGAGCGTATAAAAGGTACGTCTATAGAGGAGAGCGTATAAAAGGTACGTCTATAGAGGAGAGCGTATAAAAGGTACCTCTATAGAGGAGAGCGTATAAAATGTACGCCTATAGAGGAGAGCGTATAAAAGGTACGCCTATAGAGGAGAGCGTATAAAAGGTATGTCTATAGAGGAGAGCGTATAAAAGGTACGTCTATAGAGGAGAGCGTATAAAAGGTACGCCTATAGAGGAGAGCGTATAAAAGGTACGCCTATAGAGGAGAGCGTATAAAAGGTACGCCTATAGAGGAGAGCGTATAAAAGGTACGCCTATACATACAACCAGAGAGGAAGCAAGGATCCACAACGTGGGGATAGCACCACAATAGTCCTCTGAGTCAGGGAATTCTCCCCAGTTGTTACACTTTACACACACACCCACACACACTCACACCATGTCGCTCTATGTTCTATGGGATTGTTTATAAAACAGTGTGAGAAAACAAGCCGGTGATGCTGCCAGTCACAAACAAACAATGTCAAGTTTTATCCCATGTTAACTCCTCTCCTTTCATCGTGGACTCGACTTCGGGGAGGGGATGCTTTGAAAGGTATCCCTTCATTCTCTCCTTCTATTCACCTGGCCGGCTAGATTGATGTGGAATCGTTTGTTTTGTGATTGTGGCTTGGGGAACATAAGTTATGAAAGGCAGGAAGCCACAAGGAAAAGTCACTCTGTGGATATCTGATCAGTCAATCTCTGTAGTGAAAGAGAGAGGTGGAGGAACAGGGAGTGGGAGAGGGAGAGAGAGAGAGAGAGAGAGAGAGAGAGAGAGAGAGGTACAAGGATAGTGAGAGGCAGAGGTTGACATAGAGGGAGAGGGAGAGAGAGAGAGAGAGAGAGAGAGAGAGAGAGAGAGAGAGAGAGAGAGAGAGAGAGAGAGAGAGAGAGAGAGAGAGAAGGAGAGAGAGGTACAAGGATAGTGAGAAGCAGAGGTTGACATAGAGGGAGAGGGAGAGAGAGAGAGAGAGAAGGAGAGAGAGGTACAAGGATAGTGAGAAGCAGAGGTTGACATAGAGGGAGAGGGAGAGAGAGAGAGAGAGAGAGAGAGAGAGAGAGAGAGAGAGAGAGGGAGAGAGAGAGGAGAGAGGGAGAGAGAGAGGGAGGGAGAGAGAGAGAGAGAGAGAGAGAGAGAGAGAGAGAGAGAGAGAGAGAGAAGGAGAGAGAGAGAGAGAGGTACAAGGATAGTGAGAAGCAGAGGTTGACATAGAGGGAGAGGGAGAGAGAGAGAGAGAGAGAAGGAGAGAGAGGTACAAGGATAGTGAGAAGCAGAGGTTGACGTAGAGGGAGAGGGAGAGAGAGAGAGAGAGAGAGAGAGAGAGAGAGAGAGAGAGAGAGAGAGAGAGGGAGAGAGAGAGAGAGAGGGAGAGAGAGATAAAGGTGAAAGGCGAGGAGAGAGGGAGAGGAACGTGGCATCTGATTTTGTACCCACTTCTCTCTGTGTGCAACAGGATCTGTTCAGTTCATTAAATCAACACAGATCATAAATGTGACTAATGCATTACTGGGGTTTGTGTGATACTTAACCTCTGAACTTTAACCCCAACCCGACGTTGGCTGTCTGACCCCAAACAAAGATGTATCTTCTCTTTCGTCTTCTCCCTCCCTCTCTTTCTTTCTCCTCCATGGTGAAAGTCATGGTATGTGGCTCCAGGTTTGGCCGGCACACCGAAACCAAAGCTGTCAATCATGTTCCCGAGATTCCGAGATTCCGGTGTTCCGAAGGTCCTTGTGGTCTTCAGTGGAAACACATCATGAGAATCATAGGGATTTCATTAACACTAGATGGGAATTGGAAAACCACAGGTATTTCATAAGACAGTGTCTCTCTGTGTTGGCTGGAGGAAGTTGATCCATTGCTCTGTTAAAGTGGTGTTGTCCTTTGTGTTCAGATAACAATGCTTACCTATGCAGGGCAGGTACTGTATATCTCGTGTTATGGAGGGATGGACTGGGATCAGAAATCACCCCTGGCATCTTTCTAACACATCGGCCCATTTTTTCCTCGAGGCCCCCATAATTAGACAGATATTTATCATTTTGTGCGAAAACCCCAAATTGAAATGGACCAGCCCATCTGGCATTTGCTCAAAATCCCCTATGGCCAGTCTGCCCCTCGTGTTATAGCTTCCCTATACTGTATTGCAACACACCCAGTTGGAATAAACTGACCTGAGCATCGATACTGACACATGTGGACATTTTATGGCCATTTGATGTTTGAGAAGCTGTTAGAAGTGTTCTCATGTCACAGGCATGATGCGTGGACTTGACTGTCATACATTCATTTGTGATGACTGGTTCAGGGTCAACTACTTCAGGTACAGTATTTATGAGAGGAAAGAGGAACATAATGGTTGGACTATAATACAATGTTTCCTCATTTCTGGAATTCCAGACAATGGATACTTACCCCCTACTACCACACACACACACACACACACACACACACACACACACACACACACACACACACACACACACACACACACACACACTACCCTCACACGCAGGCACACACTCACGCACACACAAACACACACACACAAACACACACACCACAGGTTTTCTGACAGGAGCGAGTGCTCTGGTTAAATGTAAATCCTTTTAGGGAGATTGGATTCTCAAGGCCCCCCCACTGAGTCAACTCTCAAGCAAACATGGCGTAATTAGACTTAGACACTGCATCCGGAACACACACACACACACACACACACACACACACACACACACACACACACACACACACACACACACACACACACACACACACACTGGAACACACACACACACACACACACACACACACACACACTGGAACACACACACACACACACACACACACACACACTGGAACACACACACACTGGAACACACACACACACACACACACACACACACACACACACACACACACACACACACACACACACACACACTGGAATACACACACATTTCCTTACCCTCTACCTTCAACAGGACCTGACCCATTACATTGCAGACATACCTGAGCACTTTGTACGCCACTTGAACCACTGCTCTACACATGCTGCTGGTCTTTCCAGTTCTTTGGCCCTATTAGCAGAACTCAAGCACCTTTTTAGCTGAGCTCCAGGAGCTTTTGGGAGTTCTAATTGAGTGGACGGAAGTCTCATGCTGTTACTATAGAATTGGAATTATAATCCTTCTGATTCCATAGCTGTTGGCCCTGTGGCTGAGGTCTGGCTTGGACTGCTAGGACTGGCTGTCACGCCCCTAACAGAAGACTATAGCAGGCCATGTCACTCAGAGACCTGGACAATACACCTTCACTTCTGTTACATCTCAGAGACCTGGACAATACACCTTCACTTCTGTTACATCTCAAAGACCTGGACAATACACCTTCACTTCTGTTACATCTCATAGACCTGGACAATACACCTTCACTTCTGTTACATCTCAGATACCTGGACAATACACCTTCACTTCTGTTACATCTCATAGACCTGGACAATACACCTTCACTTCTGTTACATCTCAGAGACCTGGACAATACACCTTCACTTCTGTTACATAAAGGACTTTCTGGTGGTCTCCCTTTACCGGTCAGAAAACCCACAGAGAATATCAATTAACTACACAACACATTCTATATACAGTTACGTTGTTTTATTGAAATGGGTTTCAATGTACTGATGCCTATTCTGATCATTAACAAGAAAAACGTGCGTCAGTTTAAGGAAATGGCTTTTGGACAGCTTTTAAATGCTTGAAAATGCCACATTTGTGTCCTATTGTCAAACCGTGCATGTTAATAGATGGGACATGTACCAGTACTGTATTGTAGGCAGTCCTATTGGACCAGATCATCTTAACCATCATATGGAGGTCATGAACTGCCCCTTATCAAGACATAGGAATGGAATGTTCTGAGTCTGACTATTAAAACACTACCAAACCCAATGTGTAGGATACAGGCCTGATTCAAGTGCCGTTGGTTCTTCACCTTCACAGTGGAGTACAGTTGAAATGGAACAGCACTCCATGCCTAATGAGCCAGAAGGGGCGTTTTATTTGGAATAACACACACGCACCCACTCACGCATGTATGTGCGCATGTGCGCACGTACACACACACACACACACACACACACACACACACACACACACACACACACACACACACACACACACACACACACACACACACATACACGCATGTTTACCTCTCTTTCATTCCAGGCGATGAGTTCACTGTTTCTTTCTTTAGGCCTACGGAGCGCTAGAAAGCGAGCCTTGGGGCATTGTGCCTCTCTGCAATGTGCAACTGGAAACTCTGGGTAGAATATACCTCTTAGGACTGATCTAGAAACAGCTTTCCCTTTCGCCAAACCTTCTGTCAACCAATACGGTCGAAATTACAAAATTGATCTTGGATCAGTGTTTAAGGAAGACATCCTCTTTCTCCTTAACAGCTTATCGCTCTGTGACACCCACTTCCTGTTCCTGTAGCATTGACTTCAGGCCTATTGGTTAATGTTAAACCTCTCCTTTAACTTTATCATCATAGTTTGTAATCTTTAAGCCATATGCTAACCTAAAGAGCTGTGCGTGGGCGTTTTGGTATTTCCCTAAAATCGTAAACCAAATGTAATGACGATTGGTTGGATGCTTGGGATACCTAAACCCCACAGTCAGTAAAGTTGATTAGGCAGAGATATTTGAGGTATTTGAAGTGAGGTAGTAAAGGTAAAATCTAAACGTTGTTTGTGTGAGTGTTTTAGTAATCCATTCATGGTTTTCTTGGAGGACTCCACCATGCATTAGATTGAGTGGAGTGGAGTGGGGGAGGGAAAACAGAGGGGACCCTCTGAGGGGAAATCTGAAGGACAAACAAAGGCATTTAGAGACACAAACACAGGGAACAGGCCTCAGTATTAGTTTGTCCTTCCTGGCGGACCTGTATTCAAGTAATATTTGTTTTCTTAAATACTTTAGCTGTGCTTAATTGAGCTTGCCTGGCTCAAATAAACCAATGGAACAGATCCAAAAGTGCAAACTGCACCTGTCAGACACTCTAGACTGCTCAAACAAAACAAAAAGTATTTGAGAGAAAACAAATACTATTTGAACCCAGATCTGCTTCCTGGTTGCCTGGCTTCTCTCCAAATTCATCACAGGACCAATTAACTGTCTAAAGACTGTGGACCACGCCAGCTGTACCTGTATCAGTAACATAACAATATTTTTTTCTATGTCACTTCCTGTTAATTCGTCCATGTCTCCCCACTCCTTAGACATTTTGTTTGATATTCTGTAAACCTTTGACAAATATGAGATTTCTGAATTAGTCATTTTATTGAATTGGCCACTTGCACGACACATGTCCGAAACCACTGATTTTATATCACAGTGATACAACCTTTAGATTTGCACTCATGGGTACACTGGAGTATAACCTTAATTGCAGATATTAGAACGCTCCCTTCCTCCGTCCTCCTCATCCCATTCTCAGTCCTCAGGGACGGAACAGAACCTGAGCCAGGGTTTCCATGGGAGTGACCGACCGTAGTCTTCGTCTTTCAGGGGAAGAAGCTCACTTCTCTTAGTAGGGGACTGGCTAGCGGGACAGAGAGAGAGGGAGAGACAAACACCTACCTGGAGGTGACAGCATTCCCTCCCCCATATGCCCCCCTAGGCACAACTACGACAACATAACCAACAAAAACGGGTCACAACTCCTGCAGCTCTGTCGCACACTGGGTATGTACATAGTCAATGGTAGGCTTCGAGGGGACTCCTATGGTAGGTACACCTATAGCTCATCTCTTGGCAGTAGTACTGTAGACTACTTTATCACTGACCTCAACCCAGAGTCTCTCAGAGCGTTCACAGTCAGCCCACTGACACCCCTATCAGACCACAGCAAAATCACAGTCTACTTGAACAGAGCAATGCTCAATCACGAGGCATCAAAGCCAAAGGAACTGAATAATATTAAGAAATGCTATAGATGGAAGGAAAGTAGTGTCGAAACCTACAGTGAGGGAAAAAAGTATTTGATCCCCTGCTGATTTTGTACGTTTGCCCACTGACAAAGACATGATCAGTCTATAATTTTAATGGTAGGTTTATTTGAACAGTGAGAGACAGTATAACAACAAAAAAGTCCAGAAAAACGCATGTCAAAAATGTTATTAATTGATTTGCATTTTAATGAGGGAAATAAGTATTTGACCCCTCTGCAAAACATGACTTAGTACTTGGTGGCAAAACCCTTGTTGGCAATCACAGAGGTCAGATGTTTCTTGTAGTTGGCCACCAGGTTTGCACACATCTCAGGAGGGATTTTGTTCCACTCCTCTTTGCAGATCTTCTCCAAGTCATTAAGGTTTCGAGGCTGACGTTTGGCAACTCGAACCTTCAGCTCCCTTCATATATTTTCTATGGGATTAAGGTCTGGAGACTGGCTAGGCCACACCAGGACCTTAATGTGCCTCTTCTTGAGCCACTCCTTTGTTGCCTTGGCCATGTGTTTTGGGTTATTGTCATGCTGGAATACCCATCCACGACCCATTTTCAATGCCCTGGCTGAGGGAAGGTGGTTCTCACCCAAGATTTGACAGTACATGGCCCCGTTCCATCGTCCTTTTGATGCAGTGAAGTTGTCCTGTCCCCTTAGCAGAAAAACACTCCCAAAGCATAATGTTTCCACCTCCATGTTTGACGGTGGGGATGGTGTTCTTGTGGTCATAGGCAGCATTCCTCCTCCTCCAAACATGGTGAGTTGAGTTGATGCCAAAGAGCTCGATTCTGGTCTCATCTGACCACAACACTTTCACCCAGTTCTCCTCTGAATCATTCATTGGCAAACTTCAGACAGCTCTGTATATGTGCTTTCTTGAGCAGGGGGACCTTGCGGGCGCTACAGGATTTCAGTCCTTCACGGCGTAGTGTGTTACCAATTGTTTTCTTGGTGACTATGTTCCCAGCTGCCTTGAGATCATTGACAAGATCCTCCCGTGTAGTTCTGGGCTGATTCCTCACCGTTCTCATGATCATTGCAACTCCACGAGGTGAGATCTTGCATGGAGCCTCAGGCCGAGGGAGATTGACAGTTCTTTTGTGTTTCTTCCATTTACGAATAATCGCACCAACTGTCACCTTCTCACCAAGCTGCTTGGCGATGGTCTTGTAGCCCATTCCAGCCTTGTGTAGGTCTACAATCTTGTCCCTGACATCCTTGGAGAGCTCTTTGGTCTTGGCCATGGTGGAGAGTTTGGAATCTGATTGATTGATTGCTTCTGTGGACAGGTGTCTTTTATCCCTTTAAGAGTGTGCTCCTAATCTCAGCTCGTTACCTGTATAAAAGACACCTGGGAGCCAGAAATCTTTCTGATTGAGAGGGGGCCAGATACTTATTTCACTCATTAAAATGCAAATACATTTATAACATTTATGACATGCGTTTTTCTGGATTTTTTGTTGTTGTTATTCTGGCTCTCACTGTTCAAATAAACCTACCATTAAAATTATAGGCTGTTCATTTCTTTGTCAGTGGGCAAATGTACAAAATCAGCAGGGGATCAAATACTTTTTTCCCTCACTGTACCAAAAAACAATTAGGCAACAACAAATGCAATCCCTTTTAGACAACTTCCTGGACAAAACGTTCCACTGTAATAGTGAAGGTGTAAACTTGGCAGTAGAAAACCTAAACAGTATATTTGACCTCTCAGCTTCCCTATCAAATAAAAAAATCTCTAACAGGAAACCAAAGAAAAGTAACAACAGTGATAAATGGTTTGATGACGAATGCAAAAACCTAAGAAAGAAATTGAGAAACCTATCCAACCAAAAACATAAAGACCCAGAAAACCTGAGCCTACGCCTTCACTATGGTGAATCACTAAAACAATACAGAAATACACTACGGAAAAAGAAGGAACAGCATGTCAGAAATCAGCTCAATGTAATTGAAGAATCCATAGACTCTAACCACTTCTGGGGAAATTGGAAAACACTAAACAAACAACAACACGAAGAGCTATCTATCCAAAACGGAGATGTATGGGTAAACCACTTCTCCAATCTTTTTGGCCCTATAACAAAGAAAAAACAGCAAAAAAAATACATGATCAAATGCACATTTTAGAATAAACTATTAAAGACTACCAGAACCCACTGGATTCTCCAATTACATTGAATGAACTACAGGACAAAATACAAACCCTCCAACCCAAAAAGTCCTGTGGTGTTGATGGTGTCCTCAATGAAATGATAAAATATACAGACCACAAATTCCAATTGGCTGTACTTAAACTCTTTAACATCATCCTTAGCTCTGGCATATTCCCCAATATTTGGAACCAAGGACTGATCACCCCAATCCACAAAAGTGGAGACAAATTTGACCCCAATAACTACCGTGGGATATGCATCAACAGCAACCTTGGGAAAATCCTCTGCATTATCATTAACAGCAGACTAGTTCATTTCCTCAGTGAAAACAATGTACTGAGCAAATGTCAAATTGGCTTTTTACCAAATTACCGTACGACAGACCATGTATTCACCCTGCACACCTTAATTGACAAACAAACAAACCAAAACAAAGGCAAAGTCTTCTCATGCTTTGTTGATTTCAAAAAAGCTTTTGACTCAATTTGGCATGAGGGTCTGCTATACAAATTGATGGAAAGTGGGGTTGGGGGGAAAACATACAACATTATAAAATCCATGTACACAAACAACAAGTGTGCGGTTAAAATTGGCAAAAAAACACACCTTTTTTCACTGTGGGTGAGACAGGGATGCAGTTTAAGCCCTACACTCTTCAACATATATATCAACGAATTGGCAAGGGCACTAGAACAGTCTGCAGCACCCGGCCTCACCCTACTAGAATCTGAAGTCAAATGTCTACTGTTTGCTGATGATCTGGTGCTTCTGTCACCAACCAAGGAGGGCCTACAGCAGCACCTAGATCTTCTGCACATATTCTGTCAGACCTGGGCCCTGACAGTAAATCTCAGTATAAAATAATGGTGTTCCAAAAAAGGTCCAGTTGCCAGGACCACAAATACAAATTCCATCTAGACACCGTTGCCCTAGAGCACACAAAAAACGATACATACCTCGGCCTAAACATCGGTGCCACAGATAAATTCCACAAAACTGTGAACGATCTGAGAGACAAGGCAAGAAGGGCCTTCTATGCCATCAAAAGGAACATAAAATTTGACATACCAATTAGGATCTGGCTAAAAATACTTGAATCAGTTACAGAACCCATTGCCCTTTATGGTTGTGCGGTCTGGGGTCCGCTCACCAACCAAGAATTCACAAAATGGGACAAACACCAAATTGAGACTCTGCATGTAGAAATTTGCAAAAACATCCTCAGTGTACAGCGTAAAACACCAACTAATG
Organism: Coregonus lavaretus; assembly: GCF_964263955.1. Lineage (NCBI taxonomy): Eukaryota > Metazoa > Chordata > Actinopteri > Salmoniformes > Salmonidae > Coregonus > Coregonus lavaretus. Next base: position 7,632 of record NW_028165951.1, on the reverse strand, counting down.
CATGCAGAGTAGAATTAGGCCAATACCCGCTAATTATCAAAATCCAGAAAAGAGCTGTTTAAATTCTACAACCACCTAAAAGGAAGCGATTCCCAAACCTTCCATAACAAAGCCATCACCAACAGAGAGTTGAACTTGGAGAAGAGTCCCCTAAGTAAGCTGGTCCTGGGGCTCTGTTCACAAACACAAACAGACCCCACAGACAGGACAACAACAACAACACAATTAGACCCAACCAAATCATGAGAAAACAACAAGAGAATTACTTGACACATTGGAAAGAATTATCAAAAAAACAGAGCAAACTAGAATGTTATTTGGCCCTAAACAGAGAGTACACAGTGGCAGAATACCTGACCACTCACTATGACTGACCCACATTTAAGGAAAGCTTTCACTATGTACAGACTCAGTTTGCATAGCCTTGCTATTGAGAAAGGCCGCCGTAGGCAGACCTGGCTCTCAAGAGAAGACAGGCCATGTGCACACTGCCCACAAAATGAGGTGGAAACTGAGCTGCACTTCCTAACCTCCTGCCAAATGTATGACCATATTAGAGACACATATTTCCCTCAGATTATAGAGATCCACAAAGAATTCGAAAACAAACCCAATTTTGATAAACTCCCCTATCTACTGGGTGAAATACCACAGTGTGCCATCACAGCAGCAGGATTTGTGACCTGTTGCCACAAGAAAAGGGCAACCAGTGAAGAACAAACACCATTGTAAATACAACCCATATTTATGTTTATTTATTTTCCATTTGTAACTATTTGCACATTGTTACAACACTGTATATATATACACATAATATGACATTTGAAATGTCTTTATTCTTTTGGAACTTCTGAGTGTAATGTTTACTGTTAATATTTATTGTTTATTTCACTTTTGTTTACTATCTACTTCACTTGCTTTGGCAATGTTAACATACGTTTCCCATGCCAATAAAGCCCTTAAATTGAAATTGAATTGAAAAATTGAGAGGGAGAGAGAGAGAGAGAATGAAATAGTATTCTAAAGGGGGAAGGGGGGGTTAATTCACCTCTCTGGGCGGGTGACTGGCTGGAAGGAGTGAGGGGAGGAAGGGGAGGCTCACCTCTCTCTGTGGGGGGCTGACTGTGCTGGCTGCTGGGAGGAAGTGTCTGACAGCACGTAGCTCCTGGGTCACGCTGTGGAATGCCACAGACACCCAAGGGCTAAGTAAGCCAAGGGCAAGACAGGGGGAGGAGGGAAGGAGGGAGGGAGAGGGTGGGAGAGAGGGAGGGAAGGGAGAGGAGAGGGTAGAAAACGAGGGAGAGAGGAGAGGGAGAGAGAGCGTGAGAGAGAGAAAGAAAGAAAGAAAGTGATGATGTCGGGGAAACTCTCTGTCTCTCTGTCTCTCTGTCTCTCTGTCTCTCTTCTCTCTCTCTCTCTCTCTTCTCCCCCCCCCCCCCCTCTCTCTCTCTCTCTCTCTCTCTCTCTCTCTTCTCCTCTTCTCTCTCTCTCTCTCTCGCTCTGGAGGGCTGAGAGAACAAATCGTTTGACAGTCACCAGAAATACATTTTCCTGCCATCTCTTAAACAACTGCAGCCAAATGTATCTCCCCTTTCAGCCCCTCCCTCCCTCCCTCCCTCCCTCTCTCCTCCCTCCCTCCCTCCCTCCCTCTAGTCTCCAATCTTATGTGAAGAAATAGGGAGTAGTCTACACAAATATTTTATTTGGGATCTCACTGGAAGTCTCCTCAGGAGGACTGGTCTATATATTCAATTAACCTTTTACGGCAGTGGGCTAAATCAGGGTCACACGTTGTTCTTGGTAGTCTCAAACAAATCTACTTTGAAACAAAAGTATACATCTCAAACACATGGTTATGGGCTTAAAAAAAAGAAGACTCCTGTACCATGTCAGATATAGAGTTGAAATGCATTCAATTTTGAGTTTGCATCCCAATATTACACTTTATATACATCACAGAAGACTGAAATATAACAAAACCGTTTGACATAGAAACACCGGATTTTCTGCAGGTTTTAAAAATAATGTTTATTAATTATGAAATTATTAAAAATATTAAGAACATTCCACCCATGAGGACACTAGAGGGCGATTTGGTAATTTGACTGCAGGAAAAGGGATACGTATTGAGGGCTGAGATTTGGCTGGAGATTTGGTAATGGCTCGTGAGAATACCCTGAGCTAAATACTCCAAACGGCTCTCACATGACAGAGATAAGCCTGGCCTGGAAGAGCCTTGGTGACCCTGTCTGGCTGGGTATTGGTGACCCTGTCTGGCTGGGTATTGGTGACCCTGTCTGGCTGGGTATTGGTGACCCTGTCTGGCTGGGTATTGGTGACCCTGTCTGGCTGGGTATTGGTGACCCTGTCTGGCTGGGTATTGGTGACCCTGTCTGGCTGGGTATTGATGGGGTTGCCCCCTTTTCAACCCCTTTCACCCTGGTAGGGCTCCATGCTCCTCCACTCTGTGAATCCCTGCAGATTTGGTTATGGCTAACGAGAATACCCTGAGCTAAATACTCCAAACACTCAGTAGCTCTCACATTGCAGAGATAAGCCTGGCTTGGGAGATTGCTTGGTGACCCTGTCTGACTGGCTCTTGACTGGGGTTGCCCTCATTTACACCTTCACCCTCAATGGTCTCCAGTTCCACCCTCTCAGTCTCTACTCCCAGGAGTAGGAAGAAGTTACCCGCTGACCCCCAAACCACTGATCCAAGGTCAGATATTATTCAACCACCTAATTGTTATGGTTAGAATCAGAGGTTGGTTAAAACTGTTCTGGTGTTAACGGCAATTTCAATTTCTACCTCCTGGAGCCTGTTGATTCCCAGTCAGACAGACAAGCCAAACTGCACTCTGACCTTTCTGTAACCCAGCTCACACAGGAAGCTGCAGCCAGGGGGAAGGTGTTGTGAGGAGTTCGGTGAATCCCAAACCACACCCTAGCCTCCACCAACTCACTCGGAGGGCCCTTCGTTGTCACGTGTTACTGATGCAACTCCGAGGGTGACTTCCAGAGAGTGGCGAGGGATCAATAAACCCATCAACTTAACACATTCCCCCTGTCGTTTTACAAGATATAAACCTCAGTAACAGTTAAACATTTCATTTGGGAGGTGTTTCATATTTGACATGAGTCAAGTCTCCAAATCAGACATAAACAAATGCAGGTAGCATACAATTAGGCATGCCTCTCCTTTCTTTTGTATTAAATTGTGCAAACTCCAAACATATTGTGGTGCATGTTGGGATAGCACTATGCTCTAAAGCCTGCAGCCTTGCTGGCTTGGCAGCCTTGCTGGCTTGGCCGAAGTGGCTATTGGAAGGTCTAATAATTAGCCCCTACACCCTCTATAATATTCACTCCCTCAGCTTTGGGACACTTGTGCATGGAGGACCAAGGGATCAGGGGAAAGGGAAGAGAGTGATTTAGGATTCAGCCATTGTGTTTCTGATTCACAGTGGGTAGTCAGGAAATGGCTGCTAGCCCCTCTGAAAACCACCTCCAGTGTCAACTCAGCTTCCCCCCCTCCCGTCCACCCCTGACCACCCAGGTTTAGGTTTAAACAAGCGTCTTATAGGACCACCATCCTAACCTAACGAGTTCCTTACCCAGTGAAATTTCCCTCTCTCTCTCTCTCTCTCTCTCTCTCTCTCTCTCTCTCTCTCTCTCTCTCTCTCTCTCTCTCTCTCTCTCTCTCTCCTCTCTCTCTCTCTCTCTCTCTCTCTCTTACATGACTACCACTCTCTCTCTCTCATTACCTCACCTTCCATCTCTCACTCTCGCTCTCTTAAATGAATTGACTAAATTAAAACAGTATGATAAAACAGATGGACAGTGCGGTCATCTATTTTCCATTGTTTTACTTATTAAAAGTGATCAACCTCTTAAAACAGACTAGAGCCACACTGTTCTGAGAACTTCTCCATCATCTCCATTCCCATGTAAACCTTAAGGGTTGGGGAGGTGACAAACCCATTCCATTGGACAAGCTAAACCCAATGAGAACCACATGTAAAAGAACACGTTCAAATCTGAACTGACATTTTGAACTGCTGCATCCCAAATGGCACCGTATTACCGACGACTTTGGTCAAAAGTAGTGCACTATATAGGGAATAGGGTTAAATTTTGGAAGTAACCAATGACCCTCTATGTCTGTCTAGGGCTTAGTCAGTGGTCCTGCTCTTATAAAATATGACAATTATTATTATCCATATACAGATGATGCAATGCTACGTTTTAATATAAAGTGTGTCAAAATATATCATAAACGTAAAGCCTAAAACTAATCTAAAATGCTCCCATGGACAGAGAGAGAGAGAGAGAGAGAGAGAGTGAGTGAGAAAAGATATCACACATTATCTTTACTGTATTGCTTGTGTCCTGAGCCTGTAAAAGCAGGGATAAATACAGAGAGAGGGATAGATAGATAAATAGATAGGTAGATTTTCCCTCCCTCCCTCCCTCCCTCCCTCCCCGTCTCTCCTTCCCTCCTTCTCTCCTTCCCTCCTTCCTCTCCTCAGGAGGTGCCGACAGAGACCCCCTGGCACGTGTTCAGCAGATGGATCCATGATCCAGGCTTATAAGGACTCTCTCTCTCTCTCTCTCTCTCTTCTCGCTCTCTCTCTCTCTCTCTCTCTCTCTCTCTCTCTCTCTCTCTCTCTCTCTCTCTCTCTCCCTCCTCTCTCTCTCTCTCTCTCTCTCTCTCTCTCATTCCTCTCCTCATCCATCTCTCTCAGGCATTGAAAGCCCAGAGCCACATTCTCCTGCTTTCTCATATTCCACTAAAGCCCACACACTTTAAGTGGATCTTTATCAGCAATACCCAAGTCAGGCTCTGTTGTGTTGTGTTCAGGCGTGCTCTACCTCCCTATCTACCTTCCATCTCCTCCTCTAGCCTTCTCATCTTCTCCTCCATACTGCCTAGCTAATCCACAACATCAGACTAATTGTTCTCTTACTGTAGCCCTGTGCGACCCTGTGCAATGTTGATACCATTGTATATGTTGGTGTCACGTTACACCCTATGAGTATTAGATGAGATCTGCTGTTAGACCTAATGTCAACCTAATATGACAGAGAGAGAGAGACCTGTGCTGTTCTCTAATGGTGTGGAACTAATGAAAAGTGTGTCACTGATGTAACACACACTGATGTACTGGGGGAAGGCGAATACAGGGTCTCATATAACACCCTATGTAGTGCACTATATAGGGTGCCATTTGGGATGCAGGCAGGGTGTATTTTTATTTTTTATTTAACCTTTATTTAACTAGGCAAGTCAGTTAAGAACAAATTCTTATTTACAATGATGGCCTACCCCGGCCCATGCTGGGCCAATTGTGCGCCGCCCTATTGGAGAGCCAATCACGGCTGGATTGTAATACAGCCTGGAATCAAACCAGGGTCTGTAGTGACGACTCCAGCATTGAGATGCAGCGCCTTAGACCGCTGCGCCAATCGGGAGCCCCCAAGTGCAGAGTAACACTGTGTAAGTTCATGGGCGGTGCAGAGCGTGGTGTGGAGCAGACTACTGACAGATCTCCACAGGGGGGTGAATGCTGGAAGTCTGACACCTTACTACGTCCCAAACGGCACCCTATTCACTATCGGCGCTGGTGAAAAGTAGTGCACTACATAGGGAACAGGGTGCTATTTGGGATGCATCCGATGTCTCTGACACCTGATGATAGAGGATTCTGCCATGTTGCATCTCCAGAGACGGAGAGAAGGATATTACCCAGGAAGAGATCAACCCCAGGGTGCCCAGATGCTGTTTTAACTGGCTAGATATCATAACAACACCTCTAGTTATTTAGTTTATATGGCACCACTTTCCCCCTCTAGTTGTTTAGTTTATATGGAACCACTTTCCCCCTCTAGTTGTTTAGTTTATATGGAACCACTTTCCCCCTCTAGTTATTTAGTTTATATGGAACCACATTCCCCCTCTAGTTGTTTAGTTTATATGGAACCACTTTCCCCCTCTAGTTGTTTAGTTTATATGGAACCACTTTCCCCTCTAGTTATTTAGTTTATATGGAACCACATTCCCCCTCTAGTTGTTTAGTTTATATGGAACCACTTTCCCCCTCTAGTTATTTAGTTTATATGGAACCACTTTCCCCCTCTAGTTGTTTAGTTTATATGGAACCACTTTCCCCCTCTAGTTGTTTAGTTTATATGGCACCACTTTCCCCCTCTAGTTGTTTAGTTTATATGGAACCACTTTCCCCCTCTAGTTATTTAGTTTATATGGAACCACTTTCCCCCTCTAGTTGTTTAGTTTATATGGAACCACTTTCCCCCTCTAGTTGTTTAGTTTATATGGAACCACTTTCCCCCTCTAGTTGTTTAGTTTATATGGAACCACTTCCCCCCTCTAGTTGTTTAGTTTATATGGAACCACTTTCCCCCTCTAGTTGTTTAGTTTATATGGAACCACTTTCCCCCTCTAGTTGTTTAGTTTATATGGAACCACTTTCCCCCTCTAGTTGTTTAGTTTATTGATAAAAAATAGCATTTTAAAACGGACACCACTTTCTCTTACACTCTTAGATAAAAAGGTGCTATCTAGAACATAAAAGGGTTGTTCGGCTGTCTCCATAGGATAACCCTATGGAGAACCCTTTTTGGTTCCAGGTAGAATGCTTTTGGTTTCCATGTAGAACCCTTTCACAGAGAGTTCTACATGGAACCTGAAAGGGTTCTACCTGGAACCAAAAAGGGTTCTCCCAAGGGGCCAGCCGAAGAACCCTTTTGGAACCTTTTTTTCTAAGAGTGTGATGTGGTATAGCTGGGGCCAGGAGTATTTCTGCTCATGGGACCTGACCAGGTAAACAACTCTGAGATGTCAGCTAGCACTAGTTGAACACAGCAGAGATACTGCGCCTCCCGCTCCTCCTGCACCTACTCTCTCTCTCTGGCTGGTTTTAAACACAGAACATTAGTTTTAAATTACGTGCGGTGCCGACACCATCTAACCAGCTGAGCCTTGAAACTAACGACCAGCTGTGTTCACTTCCAGCGAGCTGTGCTGTGATGAACAGTGAGACTGAGATGAAAGCAGCGGGTGGCTGGCCCTGGAGAGAGGGGAACCATCCTGTCATAGCCCTCTCTATAGCTGTAGATGTGTGCTGTGTGTGTGTGTGTGTGTGTGCTGTGTGCGTGTGTGCTGTGTGCGTGTGCGTGTGTGTGTGTGTGTGTCAGCTCCTCTGAATGTACAGTATATGCTTGCTCATCACAGCTGGGAACTAACTAACCACAAGCATGAAGCTCCACCCACAGGGACTGGCCAGGGACTAGGACAGACAGACAGACAGACAGACAGACAGACAGACAGACAGTGAGTGAGTGAGTGAGTGAGTGAGTGAGTGAGTGAGTGAGTGAGTGAGTGAGTGAGTGAGTGAGTGAGTGAGTGAGTGAGTGAGTGAGTGAGTGAGTGAGTGAGTGAGTGAGTGAGTGAGTGAGTGAGTGAGTGAGTGAGTGAGTGAGTGAGTGAGTGAGTGAGAGAATTGGATCTCTGCTCAGGTCTGTGTCGCCATCTGCTTCTCTATATGACTCAACAGACATGAAAGATGAGGGTTGATGGAACCACATGAGAGAAAGAGAACGTGCCTGTGTGTT
>NW_028165952.1:55000-65833 GCF_964263955.1 Coregonus lavaretus | reverse complement strand
TATATATATATATATATATATATATATATACACAACCATACATACATACACATACATACATATGTACACATACACATATACATTTCCTTTTTTTAAATATATGTATTACTTTCCAACCCCACCACCCCTTCCCTAATTGGAGTAAACTGGTGAACAACTATGCTTGGGCCTCTACTTCCAGCTTATCCATACTATATACAGTTTATGGACACAGTCAATTTTACAATAATTATTTTTTTGTTTGTTTTTACTCCTGAACTTCCTCTACCCTCAACCTCTCCGATCATTTTCATGATGTCCATCCGGTTTGCTTCTATATGCCATATCTTTCTAACTGTGCTCTTTCACAAAAGCTCTCAACCTATAACCTATATGCTTATTATGGACACAGTTTGCTTACTTTACTGTATTAGTTATCTTGTTGTTATTAGTTGTTGTTAGTTGTTATTAGTCCCATCCTTCAACTCCATTCAACACCACCCGTCTATCTCTTAACACCATCCATATTGGATTTCTATTTGCCATATATATTTTTAACTGTACTGTGATGTTTTACAAAAGTTCTGAACCTTTCTATTCTCATTGTTTCTACAGATTGTAAATTGAAAATAAACATTTTTGCTAAAAGTATTATTATATTATTGATTGATTGACTATGACTTTTCAGATCACCCAGTAATGCTATCTGCAGGGTTAGCTCCAGGTAAATATTGCAATCCTTTAGCCATTCCTGGACCTGTGTCCAAAAACAAGCTAGAAATGGACAGTACCAAACAAATGATCTAATGATTCTGTTTCTTCGCAGCGAAATCTGCAGAGCTGGGAAGATTGTATCCCCCATATAAATAACATTCTATTGGTAGCAAGAATTTTATATAACAATTTAAATTGAACAATTCTAAGTTTTGAATCCGGTGTCGTTTTGCGTATCAGTTCATAAACACTATTTTGCAATCTATTTTGAAATCTATATGGGACGTATATTTGAGTTTAATCACAATATTTGTTGCATTATTAGTTTTGTCGTTTCTGGAGGATTAAATTGAAATTGCAACCAACTTTCTATGGCTTGTTTTAGAAATAGTGATATTTGGGAGATTATTTCCTTTTCAAATAACTGAAAGTGTGAGGTTGTAATCTGAATAAAGGGAAAAAGGCCATTCTTGAACATTGGGTGAGACAATCTTACTAATTTGCTAGAGAACCAGTTCGGATTTAAGTATAACTTTTGTATGACTGAAGCTTTTAGTGATAGGTCTAATGCTTAAATATTTAATCATTTCTGTCCTCCGAATTCATATTCATTATATAAATAGGCCCATTTAATTTTGTCTGGCTTGCTATTCCAAATAAAATGGAATATTGTTTTCTCATATAATTAAAAAAACTGTTCGCTAGGCGTAGGCAAGACCATAAGCAAATAGGTAAACTGGGATAATACTAAAGAGTTAATCAAGGTGATTTTTCCACAAATTTACCTTTCCATGGTAGCAAGATCTTATCTATTTTTGCTAACTTTCTATTAAAATGTATTGGATTGAGATCATTTATTTCATTTGGGATATGTATTCTGAGTATATCCACATCACCATCAGACCATTTTATTGGTAAACTACATGGTAATGTAAATTTTTTATTTTTTAGTGATCCAATACATAATATAGTACATTTATCATAATTTGTTTGTAATCCAGAGAGGTTAGAACATGTATCTAGATCCTCTATGAGGCTGTGGAGGGATTCAAGTTGTGGATTTAAAAGAAAACATGAATCATCAGCGTACAATGACACCTTTGTTTTTAAGCCCTGGATTTCTAATCCTTTGATATTATTGTTGGATCTGATTTTAATAGCTAACATCTCGATGGCCATAATAAATAGATATGCCAATAGTGGACAACCTTGTTTCACTCCTCTTGACAGTTTAAAACTTTCTGATAAATAGCCATTATTTACTATTTTACACATAGGGTTACTATACATGATTTTAACCCATTTTATAAGAGATTCTCCAAAATTGAAATGCTCTATGCATTTATATATACAGTTGAAGTCTGAAGTTTACATACACTTAGGTTGGAGTCATTAAATCTTGTTAATCAACCACTCCACAAATTTCTTGTTAACAAACTATAGTTTTGGCAAGTCGGTTAGGACATCTACTTTGTGCATGACACAAGTAATTTTTCCAACAATTGTTTACGGACAGATTATTTCACTTATAATTCACTGTATCACAATTCCACTGGGTCAGAAGTTTACATACACTAAGTTGACTGTGCCTTTAAACAGCTTGGAAATTCCAGAAAATGATGTCATGGCTTTAGAAACTTCTGCTAGGCTAATTGACATCATTTGAGTCAATTGGAGGTGTACCTGTGGATGTATTTCAAGGCCTACCTTCAAACTCAGTGCCTCTTTGCTTGACATCATGGGAAAATCAAAAGAAATCAGCCAAGACCTCAGAAAAAAAATGGTAGACCTCCACAAGTCTGGTTCATCCTTGGGAGCAATTACCAAACGCCTGAAGGTACCACGTTCATCTGTACAAACAATAGTACGCAAGTATAAACACCATGGGACCACGCAGCGTCATACCGCTCAGGAAGGAGACACGTTCTGTCTCCAAGAGATGAACGTACTTTGGTGCGAAAAGTGCAAATCAATCCCAGAACAACAGCAAAGGACCTTGTGATGATGCTGGAAGAAACGGGTACAAAAGTATCTATATCCACAGTAAAACGAGTCCTATATCGACATAACCTGAAAGGCCACTCAGCAAGGAAGAAGCCACTGCTCAAAAACCGCCATAAAAAACCCAGACTACGGTTTGCAACTGCACATGGGGACAAAGATCGTACTTTTTGGAGAAATGTACTCTGGTCTGATTAAACAAAAATAGAACTGTTTGGCTATAATGACCATCGTTATGTTTGGAGGAAAAGGGGAAATGCTTGCAAGCCGAAGAACACCATCCCAACCGTGAAGCACGGGGGTGGCAGCATCATGCTGTGGGTGTGCTTTGCTGCAGGAGGGACTGGTGCACTTCACAAAATAGATGGCATCATGAGGAAGGAAAATGATGTGGATATATTGAAGCAACATCTCAAGACATCAGTCAGGAAGTTAAAGCTTGGTCGCAAATGGTTCTTCCAAATGGACAATGACCCCAAGCATTCTTCCAAAGTTGTGGCAAAATGGCTTAAGGACAACAAAGTCAAGGTATTGGAGTGTTCATCACAAAGCCCTGACCTCAAACCTATAGAAAATGTGTGGGCAGAACTGAAAAAGAATGTGCGAGCAAGGAGGCCTACAAACCTGACTCAGTTACACCAGCTCTGTCAGGAGGAATGGGCCAAAATTCATTCAACTTATTGTGGGAAGCTTGTGGAAGGCTACCCGAAACGTTTGACCCAAGTTAAACCATTTAAAGGCAATGCTACCCAATACTAATTGAGTGTATGTAAACTTCTGACCCACTGGGAATGTGATGAAATAAATAAAAGCTTAAATAAATCATTCTCTCTACTATTATTCTGACATTTCACATTCTTAAAATAAAGTGGTGATCCTAACTGACCTAAGACGGGGAATTTTTACTAGGATTAAATGTCAGGAATTGTGTATTTGGCTAAGGTGTATGTAAACTTCCGACATCAACTGTAAACCCCAGTCGTACTTTATCAAATGCCTTTTCGAAGTCTGCTATGAATAGCAGGCCTGGTTTCGCAGATTTTTCATAGTGTTCTTGAGTGTCTGATAATCTACCATTTACATAGAAGTGGTTAAAACATGCTAAAAACGGTCCTCTTAGTATATAAAAAAAGGTTTGGTATACCTCGAATGGTATGCCATCCAACCCTGGAGTTTTCCCGGACTTAAAGTTTTTAATTGCATCCAGAAGTTCCTCCTCTGTATTTTCACCTTCACATGAGTCTTTCTGTATGGCTGTTAATTTTACATTATCAATTTTAAAAAAAATCTCTAAAATTAGCTTCAGTTAGAGGAGATGGAGGCGACTGAAACGAAAACATATGCTTAAAGTACTTTGTTTCCTCCTTCAAAATATAATTTGGTGAATCATGGGTGACTCCGTCATTTGTAACCAGTTTCAGTAAATTATTTTTGGTAGCATTCCTATGCTAAAGATTAAAAAATAATTTGGTGCATTTTTCCCCATATTCCATCCAGTTTGCTTTATTTTTATAATATATTACACTTGCTCTTTCTTGAATAAGTTTCTCATTTACATTTTAGTCATTTAGCAGACGCTCTTATCCAGAGCGACTTACAGTTAGTGAATACATTATTATTATTTTTATACTGGCCCCCCGTGGGAATCGAACCCGCAACCCTGGCGTTGCAAACGCCATGCTCTATCAACTGAGCTACATCCCTGCCGGCCATTCCCTCCCCTACCCTGGACGACGCTGGGCCAATTGTGCGCCGCCCATGAGTCTCCTGGTCGCGGCCGGCTGCGACAGAGCCTGGATTCGAACCAGGATCTCTAGTGACACAGTTAGCACTGCGATGCAGTGCCTTAGACCACTGCGCCACTCAGGAGTCTCCATTTATGTTTGTTTTTCCTCTAATTTATTCTGAGCCTCTATGTTACAGTTTTTATTGCTATCTATCTGTTCTGTTAGACCTTCTATTTCCTTTGTTAGTATTGACTCTTTTGACCTAAATTGCTTTTGTTTTTGAGATGAGTACTGAATTGCATGGCCTTTAAAGGCACATTTAAAGGTGTCCCATACAATAAGGGGATTTGCTGTACCTATGTTATGTCGGAAAAAATCAGCTATGAATTCCTCTGTCCTAGTTAAAAACAAGTTATCATCCAATAGGCTTTGATTAAATTTCCAATATCCTCGCCCACGTGGAAATTCAGTAAGAGGAATGTATATGCCAATTATATTATGGTCCGACCGCATTCTGTCCCCTATCAACACTTTTTAAACGTTTGGTGCCAACGAGAATGACATAAGAAAGAAGTCAAGACGACTAGCTTGATTGAGTCTCCGCCATGTTTATCTCACTAGATCAGGATATTTAAGCCTCCATATATCTACTAGTTCTAATGTATCCATGACATTCATGATTTCCTTAAGAGCATGAGGGTGATTGTTTTTAGTGTGATTTCCTTTACGGTCCATTGAGCTATTTAAAACCGTATTATAATCTCCTACCATAATAATAGAGTCTTGAATTGCTTGCAGGGTTGATAATGTATTATATATATTGTCAAAGAAGTGTGGATCATCATTATTTGGTCCGTAAAGGTGTGATGAGGTGTGAATGAAGGAGTCAGGCGCAGGAGGTAAATCACCGATGTCCAGAGTTTATCCCGTTTACATAAATAAAATGCACTCAGCGTCAAAACGAAACTATCAAAAGGGAAATATTCCATCTTGGCAATAACAAATGGAAGAGTAGCTCAGCTTCCAGCAGGGCAGGCGGAGGGGTAGATTCCGGGTCGAGAGCCAGACCCGATCCCCCGGTACGAAAACCAGGGCCTCCCTGCGGTGGCGGTTAGCATTCGCCTTCTGACGACGCACGGCGCGCTGGAGGCGAACGTGGGCAGCGTCCCAAGTCTCCTCCGCACGCCGAAACCAGTCATCCACCGCAGGAGCCTCGGTCTGGCTCTGTTGCCACGGTGCCAGGACCGGTTGGTAACCCAAAACACATTGGAAGGGTGTTAGGTTAGTGGAGGAGTGGCGGAGAGAGTTCTGAGCGTATTCTGCCCATGGCAAGAACATCGACCACTCCCCTGGTCGGTCCTGACAGTAGGTCCACAGGAACCTACCCACATCTTGATTCACCCTTTCCACCTGCCCATTACTCTCGGGGTGAAATCCAGAGGTCAGGCTGACCGAGACCCCCAGACGTTCCATGAACGCCTTCCAGACTCTAGACGTGAACTGGGGACCTCGGTCGGACACTATATCCTCTGGTACCCCGTAGTGCTGGAAGACGTGAGTAAAAAGAGCCTCCGCAGTTTGTAGGGCTGTGGGGAGACCGGACAGAGGAAGGAGGCGGAAAGACTTCGAAAAGCGATCCACAACGACCAGGATAGTGGTGTTACCTTGGGAGAGGGGAAGATCAGTAAGAAAATCAATACTAAGGTGAGACCATGGTCGTTGTGGAACTGGTGAAGGTTGTAGCTTACCCGCTGGGAGGTGCCTCTGTGCCTTACTCTGGGCGCACACTGAGCAGGAGGAAACATACACCCTCACATCCTTAGCCAAGTTAGGCCACCAGTACTTCTCGGTCAGGCAGCGCATTGTACGACCGATACCTGGATGACCAGAGGAGGGTGTCGTGTGTGCCCAGTAGATCAGACGATCACGGATAAGCGCAGGCACGTACTGCGCTATATCCGTGTCCATACTACCGGCACCACAATGCATGAGGCCGGGAGTATGGGGGTGTTGTCTCTGGGCCTCTCCTCTGTGTCATACAGCCGAGACAGTGCGTCTGCCTTCACGTTCTTCATACCCAGAATGTATGAGAGTGTGAAATCAAACCGGGTGAAGTAGAGGGCCCACCTGGCCTGGCGAGGATTCAGCCTCCTCGCTGCCCGAATGTACTCCAGGTTACGGTGGTCTGTCCAGACGAGGAAAGGGTGTTTCGCCTCGTCGAGCCAATGCCTCCACACCGTCAAAGCTCGGACAACAGCCAGCAGCTCCCGATCACCAACGCCGTAGTTCTGCTCCGCCGAGCTGAGCTTCTTTGAAAAGAAGGCACGGGGCGGAGCTTGGGTGGCGTGCCCGAGCTTTGGGATAGGACAGCGCCTATCCCTACCTCGGACACATCCACCTCCACCACAAACGGTAGTGATGAATCGGGGTGAGCCAGTACCAGGGCTGAGGTGAACAGACCCCGCAATCTACTGAAGGCCAAATCAGCCTCAGCAGACCAGCGGAGCCGGGACGGCCCACCCTTCCACAAGGAGGTAATGGGAGCTGCGACCTTGCCAAAGCCCTGAATAAACCTCCGATAGTAGTTGGCAAAGCCAAGGAAGTCCTGCACCTCCTTCACCGTGGTTGGAGTCTGCCAATTACGCACGGCTGAAATGCGATCTCCCTCCATCTCCACACCTGTGGTAGTAATGCGGTATCCGAGGAAGGAGATTGACTGCTGGAAAAACTCACACTTCTCTGCCTTGGCATAAAGATCATTCTCCAGCAGTCGGACCAGTACCTTGCGAACCAGTGACACATGCTCGGCGCGCGTAGCGGAATACCCCAGGATGTCATCGATGTAGACCACCACACCGCGACCAAGCATGTACCGAAACACCTCGTTCACAAAGGACTGGAAAACGGATGGAGCATTCATCAAACTGTAGGACATCACCAGGTATTCATAATGCCCCGAGGTTGTGCTGAATGCTGTTTTCCACTCATCCCCTTCCCGAATACGCACCAGGTTGTAGGCACTCCTGAGGTCTAATTTGGTGAAGAAACGGGCCCTATGCATTGACTCAATCATTGAAGGAATGAGGGGAAGAGGATAACTAAATCGTACCGTCACCCTATTCAGTGGTTGATAATCAATGCACGGGCGTAAACCGCCATCTTTCTTCTTCACAAAGAAGAAACTCGAGGAAGCAGGTGAAGTGGAGGGACGTATATACCCCTGGCGCAGGGACTCGGTGACGTATGTTTCCATAGCCTCCGTTTCAGCCTGCGACAGGGGATACACATGACTCCTGGGAGGTACAGCGTCTACCCGAAGGTTTATCGCGCAATCCCCCTCCCGATGAGGTGGTAATTTAGTCGCTTGTGTCTTGGAAAACGCGAGCGCCAGATCATGGTATTCGGGGGGAATGCGCACGGTGGGAGTACCATCTGGACTTTCCACCGTGGTCGCACCAACGGAAACACCTAGACACCTACCCGGACACTCTCGCGACCACCCTGTAAGAACCCTCTGCGGCCATGAAAAATTGGGGTTGTGAAGGGCAAACCACGGAATACCTAAGACTACAGGGTAAGCAGGAGACTCAATAATCAAAAAAGTGATCTGCTCAACATACGTCTCCTGTGTAATCATGGTGACTGGTACAGTAACCTCCTTAACCAACACAGACCCTAATGGTCGACTATCAAGTGCTCTGATGGGGAGTGGAATGGATAGGGGAACCAATGAAATGCCTTGACGGCGTGCAAATGCCCTGTCCATAAAGTTCCCAGCTGGGCCTGAATCGACTAGTGCCTTACACTGGGAAACTACCAGGTGATCGGGAAAGGAGATAGATAAGGTACAGTGCGCCGCAAAGGGCTCTGAACAAGTTTGGGTGTTCGTTACCTGGGGTGATGCGTGAGTACCCTGCCTACCGCCTCCAGACCCAAAGGAACATTGACTGCGACGTGAGGTGGATTGTCCTTTCGTGCCACCAGAGTGGCACTGTCGCTGTCCTCCTGCGCTCTCTCGACCGGCGGCTCCCCCCAGCTCCATCTGCTCGGGTCAGAGTCGTCCGGAGTGGGAAGGGCAGACCCCTACCAGGACGTCCTCTGGCTGCTAGCAGATTGTCCAGCCGGATGGCCATGTCCACCAGTTGGGAGAACGATAGCATGGCATCACGGCAGGCTAGCTCCCGTCGGACATCCTCCCTTAGGTGGCACCGGAAATGGTCGATCAGGGCACGCTCGTTCCACCTGGACCCCGCTGCCAGCGTCCGGAACTCCAGCGCGAAGTCCTGTGCGGTCCTCGTCCCCTTCCTCAGATGGACCAGTCATTCGCCCGCCTCTCGAAAACGGCCCGAAAGAGGCGAGTAAACTCCCCGTAGTCCTCCAACGCGGCACCTCCCTCATTCCAACCGCGTTGGCCCACTCCAGGGCTCTCCCACAAAGGCAGGAAACGAGGACGGATACCTTCTCCCGCTCCAGTGGCGCCGGCCTGATGCTGGAGAAATACAGCTCTAGTTGGAGCAGAAATCCCTTACATCGCGCTGCCGTCCCATCAAACGCCGGTGGCCGGGATATCTGGAGCTCAACCGAGCTACTCGCTCTCACAATGAAACAATCACTCACAAAGACAAGGGGAACAGAGGGAACACTTATACACATACTAATTAGGGGAATGAGCACCAGGTGTGTGTGATTGACAAGACAAGACATGACAAGTGGAGTGATGAGAATGGGATCGGCAGTAGCTAGTAAGCCGGTGACGACGAACGCCGAAACTTGACCGAACAAGGAGGGGAGGCAGCCTCGGCGGAAGTCGTGACAAAAGGTTAATGAGCCATATCTGTTTATGGTCCAATAACATATTTAAAATAATCCATCTACCTTGCGTATCTGTTTGGACAATTTGCACATTCGGATCGAAATTACTGTTAATTAATATCATCACCCCTTTTGAGTTTCTTTGCCCATGGGAGAAGTATATTTCGCCCCCCCCCATTCCTTTTTCCACGCAACTTCATCTCGAATTGTTGAATGAGTTTCCTGTAAACAATAGATATTATATTCCTTCTCTTTGAGCCATGTAAATATTGTTCTTCTTTTGTTATTATCTGCTAAGCCATTACAATTATAACTGGCTATACTTATTTCACCATATACCATAATGACATACAAGTTTCAAAACTATTTATCTATTATATATGTTTGTAAATTTACCCATAAAAAAGACCATAGTGATTGAGTGTCCATATAGCTGTACCATGATATTTGCATGCTACTAAGTAACCCTCCAATTGTTCTCCACTAATTCCCCCGCTAAAGCCCCTCCCCGTCCCAAGTTGGGTCGTCATCCCAGTGATCTGCATACCACCCCCGTCCATCCAGATCCCTAGGGCCCCGAGAGGCCAGGACCCATCCATCGAAAACAGCACACAGTGCCACCCACAAAACAGAAGCAGGTCACCCGCCAAAAGCATTTCCAATGCTCTCACCTCAATATATATTTATAGCTGTTTAAAAATATATATCTATCCAAATATCTTGCATATCTTATTTTCCAGCATTATCAATTAATATGTGTAATAATGTCGGCAGTTCATGCGTAGGATTTTAACCTATAACCCGGATTGCCATTGTATTACATTACATTTTTGACAAGCAATTATTATTTTAGCAAACAATTATTGTGGTTCATCCTATATTCTCCTTAACATCCTTACCCCCTTGCAACAGATGTGGGATAAACACACTAACACACACGCACATACTCTGACATACTCAACCCCTTTCCTCCACAATCAACCATAAAATCAGATGCTCAACGGTTGTTACATCCCAGAGCCCAACTCAAGAAAGGACCTGATTTACGAATGCATATATGAATGCATATGCAGTTACAGCTGATTGAGAAAGCATGCAAGATTGAGCAAAAATTGACAACAATGTGAGATTTGATTAATCTATTTAATCTATGTCAAGTCCTAAGTGATGGAGATCAGATCCACCCTCTTCAACTGGACACAAACACTCTGGTCTCCCGTTGTAACCATTTTTCCCAAGCATCTCCGTGCAGTCAGACCTTTGATTATTTAGTGCCACCAGGGCCACAATGATAAGCCCCCTCTCTGATTGTCCGAGTGTGACCCCCTCCCCATGGGTTACTGCAGCCAGTGTTGCCAGCACTGCCACTACCTGGGTGGGGGTACCCCACCGGAATCCCCACCGGCTAGGTACAAGGTCGTCAAGGTTCTCATTAGCAGCTTTGAGAATTTCCTTGTATATTATGCTCTCCCATCAGGGGGCTCTGGCTTTGTAGGACCAACCCTGCCAGGCAGGCTCAGAATCTTGAGGGGGCGGTGCTGCTCAAGTAGGTCTCTGACCGCATTTATTTTTCTGTTTTGGCTGCATATAGTCAATCGCT
>NW_028165952.1:30000-50000 GCF_964263955.1 Coregonus lavaretus | reverse complement strand
CAAAGAGTACGATCTTGGTTTCATCAGACCAGAGAATCTTGTTTCTCATGGTCTGAGAGTCCTTTAGGTGCCTTTTGGCAAACTCCAAGCGGGCTGTCATGTGCCTTTTACTGAGGAGTGGCTTCCGTCTTGCCACTCTACCATAAAGGCCTGATTGGTGGAGTGCTGCAGAGATGGTTGTCCTTCTGGAAGGTTCTCCCATCTCCACAGAGGAACTCTGGAGCTCTGTCAGAGTGACCATCGGGTCCTTGGTCACCTCCCTGACCAAGGCCCTTCTCCCCCGATTGCTCAGTTTGGCCTGGTGGCCAGCTCTAGAAAGAGTCTTGGTGGTTCCAAACCTCTTCCATTTAAGAATGATGGAGGCCACTGTGTTCTTGGGGACCTTCAATGCTGCAGACATTTTTTGGTACCCTTCCCCAGATCTGTGCCTCGACACAATCCTATCTCGGAGCTCTGCGGACAATTCCTTCGACCTCATGGCTTGGTTTTTGCTCTGACATGCACTGTCAACTGTGGGACCCTATATAGACAGGTGTGTGCCTTTCCAAATCATGTCCAATCAATTGAATTTACCACAGGTGGACTCCAATCAAGTTGTAGAAACATCTCAAGGATGATCAATGGAAACAGGATGCACCTGAGCTCAATTTCGAGTCTCAAAGCAAAGGGTCTGAATACTTATGTAAATAAGGTATTTCTGTTTTTTATTTTTAATACATTTGCTAAAATGTATAAAAAGCTGTTTTCGCTTTGTCATTATGGGGTATTGTGTGTAGATTGCTGAGGATTTTTATTTATTTAATCCATTTTAGAATAAGAATGTAACGTAACAAAATGTGGAAAAAGTCAAGGGGTCTGAATACTTTCTGAATTCTCTCTCTCTCTTTCCCCTCGATGATGTGTGTGTGTGTGTGTGTGTGTGTGTGTGTGTGTGTGTGAATGAGAAGGTGACTGTGTTTTCACAGATTTACTGCTGGATCCTGTCTCTGTGTCTGAGAGGAAAGGAGGTGGAGGGTGATGAATGGTTGGCAGTTTGTCTCGTGGATGTTAAGTGCTGTGTTGTGTCTGCGAGGCTGGGCAGAGTGTATTTTCTCACTCACCACCTGGCACACACACACCATACGAACGCATACGCATAGAGGGAAGAAAATAATAAGTTAAATTAACTGATTTAACCCAACTCCCTATAGGCTCCTGTGAGAGGCAGGACTGTAGTGTTCTAACTGATTGAACCCAACCCCCTATAGGCTCCTGTGAGAGGCAGGACTGTAGGGTTCTAACTGATTGAACCCAACCCCCTATAGGCTCCTGTGAGAGGCAGGACTGTAGTGTTCTAACTGATTGAACCCAACCCCCTATAGGCTCCTGAGAGAGGCAGGACTGTAGTGTTCTAACTGATTGAACCCAACCCCTTATAGACTCCTGTGAGAGGCAGGACTGTAGTGTTCTAACTGATTGAACCCAACCCCCTACAGGCTCCCGTGAGAGGAAGGACTGTAGTGTTCTAACTGATTGAACCCATCCCCCTATAGACTCCCGTGAAGGGCAGGACTGTAGTGTTCTAACTGATTGAACCCAACCCCCTATAGGCTCCTGTGAGAGACAGGATTGTAGTGTTCTAACTGATTGAACCCAACCCCCTATATACTCCTGTGAGAGGCAGGACTGTAGTGTTCTAACTGATTGAACCCAACCCCATATAGGCTCCTGTGAGAGGCAGGACTGTAGTGTTCTAACTGATTGAACCCAACCCCCTATAGACTCCTGTGAGAGGCAGGACTGTAGTGTTCTAACTGATTGAACCCAACCCCATATAGGCTCCTGTGAGAGGCAGGACTGTAGTGTTCTAACTGATTGAACCCAACCCTCTATAGACTCCTGTGAGAGGCAGGACTGTAGTGTTCTAACTGATTGAACCCAACCCCCTATAGACTCTTGTGAGAGGCAGGACTGTAGTGTTCTAACTGATTGAACCCAACCCCCTATATACTCCTGTGAGAGGCAGGACTGTAGTGTTCTAACTGATTGAACCCAACCCCATATAGGCTCCTGTGAGAGGCAGGACTGTAGTGTTCTAACTGATTGAACCCAACCCCCTATAGACTCCTGTGAGAGGCAGGACTGTAGTGTTCTAACTGATTGAATCCAACCCCATATAGGCTCCTGTGAGAGGCAGGACTGTAGTGTTCTAACTGATTGAACCCAACCCCTATAGACTCCTGTGAGAGGCAGGACTGTAGTGTTCTAACTGATTGAACCCAACCCCCTATAGACTCTTGTGAGAGGCAGGACTGTAGTGTTCTAACTGATTGAACCCAACCCCCTATAGACTCCTGTGAGAGGCAGGACTGTAGTGTTCTAACTGATTGAACCCAACCCCCTATAGGCTCCTGTGAGAGGCAGGACTGTAGTGTTCTAACTGATTGAACCCAACCCCCTACAGGCTCCTGTGAGAGGCAGGACTGTAGTGTTCTAACTGATTGAACCCAATCCCCTATAGGCTCCTGTGAGAGGCAGGACTGTAGTGTTCTAACTGATTGAACCCAACCCCCTATAGGCTCCTGTGAGAGGCAGGACTGTAGTGTTCTTATCTACCTCTGTGTTATTCTGTGACCTAGTTCTGCTGGTGTTACTCACAGGTGGATAGGGGAGGGGAGACACATGACACACAAACACACACACACACACACACACACACACACGCACGCACACACACACACACGCACGCACGCACGCACGCACGCACGCACGCACGCACGCATGCACGCACGCACGCACGCACGCACGCACGCACGCACACACACACACACACACACACACACGCACAACACACACACACACACACAAACACACAGATCAGTGTTTCATTAGTGAGTGAGCAGATAGATTACTGTCCCTGAGGAGACATTAATCTACTGAGCTCAGCAAATCTCTTTGTGTCATCAATAAGGACAACTACACTAGATTTACTGTGTGTGTGTCCTCATTAAGCACAACTACAATAAATACTCCATCAGTAGGCTACTTTCTGAGACGCACACACACACACTAACACACACACTAACACACACTAACATATACACACACACACACTAACACACTCACTAACACACACACTAACACACACACACTAACACATACACACTAACACATACACACATACACACACACTAACACACACACTAACACACACACTAACACATACACACCCACACACTAACACACACACACAAACAAACACACACACTAACACACACGCACACACTCCATCACACATACACGCACACATGCTCAAACTAAAATGCTTATAAAGTAATTTACAATAGTTTAAGCTGATCATTAAATGCAAATAAATAGCTAATCAATATGCTGGCTCAGTGATTTTATAACCTCCATGGTTTAGTAAATGATTGAACTATCTTCATTGTTGTTAGTGAAATTGTTTTTGGAATGAATGCCTAAACTTAATGTTTTAACCTTATCCCAAACCTTAAACCTTATCCCAAACCTTAACCCTTATCCATTCGGAATGAATGCCTTAACTTAATGTTTTAACCTTATCCCAAACCTTAAACCTTATCCCAAACCTTAACTCTTATCCATTCGGAATGAATGCCTTAACTTAATGTTTTAACCTTATCCCAAACCTTAACCCTTATCCATTCGGAATGAGTGCCTTAACTTAATGTTTTAACCTTATCCCAAACCTTAACCCTTATCCATTCGGAATGAATGCCTTAACTTAATGTTTTAACCTTATCCCAAACCTTAACCCTTATCCATTCGGAATGAGTGCCTAAACCTAACCCTTAACTTCGAAATTTGACGTTTGACGTTTAGAGAACGTGGATGAACGTCTAATTCAGCAGTGAGACTGTGAGAGCTGGTTGTCCAGATCATCATAAATGATCATGTAATTGCAGTATCCTAAATCTAGACAATGGGTGGTTAGATTCCTTAAGGCATAAAGAACAATTCACTGGATGAGATAAAATCACAGTGTTTAAAAACGTGTGTGTGTGTGTGTGTTCTGGTGGCTGGCCAGACCAGAAAGCAGCTTTTGATTAATTAGTAATGAGTGCATTTACAGACTTAATGAGTGGCTGAGTGTGTGTGTGTGTGTGTGTGTGTGTGTGTGTGTGTGTGTGTGTGTGTGTGTGTGTGTGTGTGTGTGTGTGTGTGTGTGTGTGTGGTTAGGTTTTGCTATCCTTGTGGGTACCAGAAGTCCTCACAAGGATACTAAAACAAGGACAATCTGGACAAGTGGGGACATTTCGCTGGTCCCCACAAGGCAAAATGTTTTTTTAATCTTAGGGGTTAGGTTTAGGCTCAGGGTTTCAATTAGGGTTAGGGTTTGAGGTTAGTGGTTAAGGTTAGGTTAACGGTTAGGGTTAGGGTTTGAGGTTAGTGGTTAAGGTTAGGTTAACGGTTAGGGTTAGAGAAAATATTAATACAAGGATAGTAAAACTAACGTGTGTGTTTGCGTGTACAGATGTGCGATCTTAATTTGACCCTGCTTCTCACAGCAGGAAAAGAGTCCTGCAGAAACAGGAAATGTGAAGTATTATGTGGATTATAATTAATGGACATATTTGTAGTGGTTGATATATGTTTCGTTAGTACAAATAAAATCTGACATTTTAAAGTGGAAATTACTAACGTTGGAAGCCTTTTTAAACCTTGAATACACTACAATTAGCGTGTTCTGCTATGCAGGAAAATTCACCGTTACAACAAAGTGATCAAATGAAGATAGCAGATCTGGACAGACAGACATACAGACAGACAGATCAACAGACAGACAGATCAACAGACAGAACACACAAACACACACAACGCATGACTTAAAACATATGCAATGCAAAGATTGGCACTACTTTGGGAAGTAATTTAGTAATCTGCATTAGAACAATAATAATTACATAACTAATAATTAGCAGGTGTGTGTGTGTTCTGACGGCGAGGTAAGGGAGTCTCATGGTGAGATAATGAAGTCACCCAGTCGTATCATTAATGACTGTTTTACACCTGCTTGTCTCAGCTAATTAAACATGCTGACACCTGCTCTACATCCCTTCTCTCTCTCGCTCTCTTTCTACCTCTCTCTCTCTCTCTCTCTCTCTCTCTCTCTCTCTCTCTCTCTCTCTCTCTCTCTCTCTCTCTCTCTCTCTCTCTCTCTCTCTCTCTCTCTCTCTCTCTCTCTCTCTCTCTCTCTCTCTCTCTCTCTCTCTCCCCTCTCTCTCTCTCTCTCTCTCTCTCTCTCTCTCTCTCTCTCTCTCTCTCTGTCTGTCTGTCTGTCTTCCTCTCCTTCTCTTCCTCATGTCTAACGAGGCTTTCACACCACACTGCTCACTAGAAATGGACAGTGATTTCGTACGTTTCAAAAGGTCCCAGAACGTCAATATACAATATGCCTTCCACGGTGCTCCATTTTGATATATATATATATATATATATAATTTTTGTTTTTGTTTACAATTGCCCAGCGCTGGGAGCGAACTGGTGACGCTGAAAGCTGCAGCCGCTGCTAGATCACTGCGTTACCGCGGTTTACAACGCTCCAGCAAGCCGCAAGAACAATTGATGGTAATGGTGTCTTGTGTTTAAAAAGTTTGGTTTTAAGCCTTCCCCAAAACCGTAGCCCTAAACTTAACCACTCGGAATTAATTCCTTAAACTTAACCCTTTGAGTTGTTTCAGTTTTAACCCTGTAACTGCGCGGAACTAACCCTGTAACCACGCAGAATTAACCCTGTAACCTCGCAGAATTTGCCCTGTAACCATGCGGAATTAACCTTGTAACCATGCGGAATTAACTCTGTAACCACGCAGAATGAACCTTGTAACCACACAGAATTAACCCTGTAACCATGCAGAATTAACCCTGTAACCATGCAGAATTAACCCTGTAACCATGCAGAATTAACCCTGTAACCACGCAGAATTAACCCTGTAACCATGCAGAATTAATAGACGTTCATCCTTAAACGTTGAATTTCGAAGGGAAACTATGAGATCTTGTTGATCACACACACTATCCCTTATCTAGCGGTGACACACACACACACGCGCACGCACACACACGCGCACGCACACACACACACACACACACACACACACACACACACACACACACACACACACACACACACAGACAGACGCACACACACAAACACAGAGACACACGCTCTCCCAAGGCTCTCTGACACACCCTATCACTTATCCAGCGTTGACAAGTCTTAACACCACTGAGTCTGAAATACCCTGTCTCATTTACACCCCAGTGAGGTGAGATGGCATCGTGCTACACGATATGGCACAGTGTGTGTGTGTGTGAGTGAGAGAGAGAGAGAGACAACACCATGTGCTACACACTATGGCAGGTATAGAACAGCACCCTTACTTTGAGAGGATTCTCCCCTTCTCACCTCTTGTTATCCTCTCTCTGTCTCCTACCCCTTCTCACCTCTTGTTATCCTCTCTCTGTCTCCTACCCCTTCTCATCTCTTGTTATCCTCTCTCTGTCTCCTACCCCTTCTCACCTCTTGTTATCCTCTCTCTGTCTCCTACCCATTCTCACCTCTTGTTATCCTCTCTCTGTCTCCTACCCCTTCTCACCTCTTGTTATCCTCTCTGTCTCCTACCCCTTCTCACCTCTTGTTATCCTCTCTCTCTCTCTCTCTCTCTCTCTCTCTCTCTCTCTCTCTCTCTCTCTCTCTCTCTCTCTCTCTCTCTCTCTCTCTCTCTCTCTCTCTCACTCTCTCTCTCGCTCTCTCTCTCACTCTCTCTCTCGCTCTCTCTCTCTCTCTCTCTCTCTCTCTCTCTCTCAATATATATATATATATTGAGTTATCACAGTGTCACCAGATATCAAGATAACAGGACAGTAATCATATTGGTGAATTTCAATCATATTCAATCTTGTTCATCAGCGGTGTGTGTGTGTGTGGGTGTGTGTGTGATATAACAATCTAAAACGAGAACCAGCTACAGGACTTTAAAACAGTCGAATCTCTAGTCGCTTCTTTAATCATTAGGGCCTTAAGCATACCCACACACACTTACACACCACACACACACACACACACACACACTTACACACCACACACACACACACACACACACGCACACACACACACACACACACACACACACACACACACACACACACACACACACACACACGTTGGTATAGAGCATATGGCTCCTCTTTGAAGTTAGTCTTTTGAAGCTGCTGTGTGTGTATTGATCGTCTCTCTGATGAGCTCAGAACACCAGAGCCCCGACGTTATCTGTCACTTTATTTCTAACAGAAATACACACACATGCACGCAGAGAGAGAGAGAGAGAGAGAGAGAGAGAGAGAGAGAGAGAGAGAGAGAGCGAGAAAGAGAGAGAGAGAGAGAGAGAGAGATGGAGGGATGGAGGGATGGAGAAAGAGAGACAGGTAGAGAGAGAGATACAGTGCCTTGCCAAATTATTCATCCCCCTTGGCATTTTTCCTATTTTGTTGCAACCTGTAATTCAAATGGATTTTTATTTGTATTTCATGTAATGGACATACACAAAATAGTCCAAATTGGTGAAGTGAAATTTAAAAAATAACTTGTTTCAAAAAGGGTCACATGATCTGTCACATGATCTCAGTATATATACAGCTGTTCTGAAAGGCCCCAGAGTCTGCAACACCACTAAGCAAGGGGCACCACCAAGCAAGCGGCACCATGAAGACCAAGGAGCTCTCCAAACAGGTCAGGGACAAAGTTGTGGAGGAGTACAGATCAGGGTTGGGTTATAAAACAATATCCGAAACTTTTATCATCCCACGGAGCACCATTAAATCCATTATTAAAAAATGGAAAGAAAATGGCACCACAACAAACCTGCCAAGAGAAGGCCGCCCACCAAAACTCACAGCCCAGGCAAGGAGGGCATTAATCAGAGCGGCAACAAAGAGACCAAAGATAACCCTGAAGGAGCTGCAAAGCTCCACAGCGGAGATTGGAGTATCTGTCCATAGGACCACTTTAAGCCGTACACTCCACAGAGCTGGGCTTTACGGAAGAGTGGCCAGAAAAAAAGCCATTGCTTAAAGAAGAAAATAAGCAAACACATTTGGTGTTCGCCAAAGGCCATGTGGGAGACTCCCCAAACATATATGGAAGAAGGTGCTCTGGTCAGATGAGACTAAAATTGAGCTTTTTGGCCATCAAGGAAAACGCTACATCTGGCGCAAACCCAACACCTCTCATCACCCTGAGAACACCATCCCCACAGTGAAGCATGGTGGTGGCAGCATCATGCTGTGGGGATGTTTTTCATCGGCAGGGACTGGGAAACTGGTCAGAATTGAAGGAATGATGGATTGCGCTAAATACAGGGAAATTCTTGAGGGAAACCTGTTACAGTCTTCCAGAGATTTGAGACTGGGACGGAGGTTCACCTTCCAGCAGGACAATGACCCTAAGCATACTGCTAAAGTAATACTTGAGTGGTTTAAGGGTAAACATTTAAATGTCTTGGAATGGCCTAGCCAAAGCCCAGACCTCAATCCAATTGAGAATCTGTGGTATGACTTAAAGATTGCTGTACTCCAGCGGAACCCATCCAACTTGTAGGAGCTGGAGCAGTTTTTCCTTGAAGAATGGGCAAAAATCCCAGTGGCTAGATGTGCCAAGCTTATAGAGACATACCCCAAGAGACTTGCAGCTGTAATTGCTGCAAAAGGTTTCTCTACAAAGTATTGACTTTGGGGGGGGGGGGGGGGGGGGGGTGAATAGTTATGCACGCTCAAGTTTTCAGTTTTTTTGTCTTATTTCTTGTTTGTTTCACCCCAAAAAATATTTTGCATCTTCAAAGTGGTAGGCATGTTGTGTAAATCAAATGATACAAACCCCTCAAAAAATCTATTTTAATTCCAGGTTGTAAGGCAACAAAATAGGTTAAATGCCAAGGGGGGTGAATACTTTCGCAAGCCACTGTAGAGGGGTATGATGTAATCTGAATGAATAGATGTGTTGGGCTGTGCCAAACTGATACATGTAATGTATGTTTTTCTGCATACAAAAACAATACGTTGTATTTTGACCTAGCATTCAAAATAAAAACAGACATATTACATGGTCGCATAAATCCATGTACTCACACACACACACTAGAGAATAGAGCTGGTTATTGATGCCTGTAGCAGTGAAAAGTATGAAGGAGATTAACCCCATGAAGTGAAGTGACATGAAATGTTAATGTCTCTGCGTTCCCAATAGCACCCTATTCCCTACGTAGTTTACTACTTTTGACCAGAGCCCTTTGTTAGTGCACTACAGTATGTACTGTAGGGAACAGGGTGCCATTTGGGAAGAAGCCCTTCTTGAGCCCTGAGCAAAATAACCTCCTAAGAATGGATGATTTAAAACCAGGGTGTGATACTGTAATAATGAACATGGTCCTATCACACACACACACACACACACACACACACACACTGACTGGCGGTGTGTCCATTATTTATTGAAGTGCTATTATTAAAAGCTGTAGGCTAAACGTTAGACTGACTGAGAGATTAACAGGCTAAAGACACAAACACATATAAAGCTGGACCTCCAAGCCAGATATAAAGCTGGACCTCCAAGACAGATATAAAGCTGGACCTCCAAGCTAGATATAAAGCTGGACCTCCAAGCCAGATATAAAGCTGGACCTCCAAGCCAGATATAAAGCTGGACCTCCAAGCCAGATATAAAGCTGGACCTCCAAGCCAGATATAAAGCTGGACCTCCAAGCCAGATACAGTGGGGAAAAAAAGTATTTAGTCAGCCACAGTGGCGGCTCCTGAAAAAATTCTCAGGAGGGGCAATTTTTCTGATGATTTAGGTGACCTACACACGTGCACGAGTCCGTGCACGCGATTCCAGATATCTTTACCTCTGAATAAACTGCCTTTATTATACCATATCCACCCTGTCCAAAGTCTCTACTTGGTCTCAGTTCTCCAGTAAACTTGTGATTATCAACAGTACACAACGGTAACAAACAATTGGGGGAACTCACGGGGCAGATAGTAACCACTTAAAAGGAAGCGATTCCCAAACCTTCCATAACAAAGCCATCACCTACAGAGAGATGAACTTGGAGAAGAGTCCCCTAAGTAAGCTTGTCCTGGGCCTCTGTTCACAAACACAAACAGACCCCACACAGCCCCAGGACAACAACAACAACAACACAATTAGACCCAACCAAATCATGAGAAAACAAAAAGAGAATTACTTGACACATTGGAAAGAACAAACAAAAAAACAGAGCAAACTAGAATGCTATTTGGCCCTAAACAGAGAGTACACAGTGGCAGAATACCTGACCACTGTGACTGACCCAAACTTAAGGAAAGCTTTGACTATGTACAGACTCAGTGGCTCTCAAGAGAAGACAGGCTATGTGCACACTGCCCACAAAATGAGGTGGAAACTGAGCTGCACTTCCTAACCTCCTGCCAAATGTATGACCATATTAGAGACACATATTTCCCTCAGATTACAGCGATCCACAAAGAATTCGAAAACAAACCCAATTTTGATAAACTCCCTTATCTACTGGGTGAAAAACCACAGTGTGCCATCACAGCTGCAAGATTTGTGACCTGTTGCCACAAGAAAAGGGCAACCAGTGAAGAACAAACACCATTGTAAATACAACCCATATTTATGTTTATTTATTTTCCCATTTGTACTTTAACTATTTGCACATTGTAACAGCACTGTATATATACATAATATGACATTTGAAATGTCTTTATTCTTTTGAAACTTCTGAGTGTAATGTTTACTGTTAATATTTATTGTTTATTTCACTTTTGTTTACTATCTACTTCCCTTGCTTTGGCAATGTTAACACACGTTTCCCATGCCAATAAAGCCCTTAAATTGAATTGAATTGATAGTAAGGTCGTAATGACACAGAAAGCAGTTCAATGTCGGGGTACAGAGTCGCTCTCTTACCAGGATCGCGGTCCGCTCTGACCAGGGTGAAGGTGGCCGGCTCCACTTCTCTGTCCGGGACTCATCCAGCCAAGTCTCCCAGCTGTATTGGGATTCAGCTGCCAGCAGCGTTTTCATTATTTAGTCCGTTCGTAGCGGGTATGTACACGATCAACAAGATCAGTCCAAAACCAACCACTGGAAATCCATGGTTGGCAGAATGTTTGTAAACTAAGTCTACAAATTAAAAACATAAAATAACGCCGCACTGCAGGTCGCAACAGAGACGCTGATAGCCGCCATTGTCTTAGTTACGTTCAACGTTACGTCACGTATGACGAAAGCGCGTAAGTGCAAGCCCACAGACACCCATAGAGAATGTATTGAAAGCTTTGAAATGTGAAAAAAATAGATTTTACATGACAGGCTATGAGAGACTTCTGGGCGATTTTCAACTTGACTGAAATCGCCCCAAAAACGGGCGGGGCCATTTGAAGCACGACTTTAGCCTGATTTGACATTTAGTGGCTGGCAGATCAGACGTGAACACTGATAACTGCTGTTGCCGTGATATAATTGATTAGAAAAAAAATCCCTTCCTTTTCCCGTTTGGCAGTGCGTCGCCCATATCGCCCTATTGAACAAGCCGTCCCTGGTCAGCCACCAATTGTGCAAGTTCTCCCACTTAAAAAGATGAGAGAGGCCTGTAATTTTCATCATAGGTACACGTCAACTATGACAGACAAAATGAGAAAAAAAAATCCAGAAAATCACATTGTAGGATTTTTAATGAATTTATTTGCAAATTATGGTGGAAAATAAGTATTTGGTCAATAACAAAAGTTTCTCAATACTTTGTTATATACCCTTTGTTGGCAATGACACAGGTCAAACGTTTTCTGTAAGTCTTCACAAGGTTTTCACACACTGTTGCTGGTATTTTGGCCCATTCCTCCATGCAGATCTCCTCTAGAGCAGTGATGTTTTGGGGCTGTCGCTGGGCAACACAGACTTTCAACTCCCTCCAAAGATTTTCTATGGGGTTGAGATCTGGAGACTGGCTAGGCCACTCCAGGACCTTGAAATGCTTCTTACGAAGCCACTCCTTCGTTGCCCGGGCGGTGTGTTTGGGATCATTGTCATGCTGAAAGACCCAGCCATGTTTCATCTTCAATGCCCTTGCTGATGGAAGGAGGTTTTCACTTAAAATCTCATGATACATGGCCCCATTCATTCTTTCCTTTACACGGATCAGTCGTCCTGGTCCCTTTGCAGAAAAACAGCCCCAAATCATGATGTTTCCACCCCCATGCTTCACAGTAGGTATGGTGTTCTTTGGATGCAACTCAGCATTCTTTGTCCTCCAAACACGACGAGTTGAGTTTTTACCAAAAAATTCTATTTTGGTTTCATCTGACCATCTGACATTCTCCCAATCCTCTTCTGGATCATCCAAATGCACTCTAGCAAACTTCAGACGGGCCTGGACATGTACTGGCTTAAGCAGGGGGACACGTCTCGCACTGCAGGATTTGAGTCCCTGGCGGCGTAGTGTGTTACTGATGGTAGGCTTTGTTACTTTGGTCCCAGCTCTCTGCAGGTCATTCACTAGGTCCCCCCGTGTGGTTCTGGGATTTTTGCTCACCGTTCTTGTGATCATTTTGACCCCACGGGGTGAGATCTTGCGTGGAGCCCCAGATCGAGGGAGATTATCAGTGGTCTTGTATGTCTTCCATTTCCTAATAATTGCTCCCACAGTTGATTTCTTCAAACCAAGCGGCTTACCTATTGCAGATTCAGCCTTCCCAGACTGGTGCAGGTCTACAATTTTGTTTCTGGTGACCTTTGACAGCTCTTTGGTCTTGGCCATAGTGGAGTTTGGAGTGTGACTGTTTGAGGTTGTGGACAGGTGTCTTTTATACTGATAACAAGTTCAAACAGGTGCCATTAATACAGGTAACGAGTGGAGGACAGAGGAGCCTCTTAAAGAAGAAGTTACAGGTCTGTGAGAGCCAGAAATCTTGCTTGTTTGTAGGTGACCAAATACTTATTTTCCACCATAAATTGCAAATAAATTCATAAAAAATCCTACAATGTGATTTTCTGGATTTTTTTTTTCTCAATTTGTCTGTCATAGTTGACGTGTACCTATGATGAAAATTACAGGCCTCTCTCATCTTTTAAAGTGGGAGAACTTGCACAATTGGTGGCTGACTAAATACTTTTTTTCCCCACTGTATAAAGCTGGACCTCCAAGCCAGATATAAAGCTGGACCTCCAAGCCAGATATAAAGCTGGACCTCCAAGCCAGATATAAAGCTGGACCTCCAAGACAGATATAAAGCTGGACCTCCAAGCCAGATATAAAGCTGGACCTCCAAGCCAGATATAAAGCTGGATCTCCAAGCCAGATATAAAGCTGGACCTCCAAGCCAGATATAAAGCTGGACCTCCAAGCCAGATATAAAGCTGGACCTCCAAGCCAGATATAAAGCTGGACCTCCAAGCCAGATATATTTTATTTATTTTATTTATTTAACCTTTATTTAACCAGGTAAACCAGTTGAGAACAAGTTCTCATTTACAACTGCGACCTGGCCAAGATAAAGCAAAGCAGTGCGATAAAAACAACAACACAGAGTTACATATGGGGTAAAACAAACCAAAGTCAAAAATACAACAGAAATACAATTAATATACAGTGTGCAAATTTAGCAAGTTATGGAGGTAAGGCAATAAAATAGGCTATAGTGCAAAATAATTACAATTTAGTATTAACACTGGAATGATGTGCAAGAGATGATGTGCAAATAGAGATACTGGGTACAAATTAGCAAAATAAATAACAATATAGGGATGAGGTAGTTGGGCGGGCTAATTTCAGATGGGCTGTGTACAGGTGCAGTGATCGGTAAGGTGCTCTGACAACTGATGCTTAAAGTTAGTGAGGGAGATAAGTGTCTCCAGCTTCAGAGATTTTTGCAATTTGTTCCAGTCATTGGCAGCAGAGAACTGGAAGGAATTGCGGCCAAAGAAGGTGTTGGCTTTGGGGATGACCAGTGAGATATACCCGCTGGAGCGCAGACTACGGGTGGGTGTTGCTATGGTGACCAATGAGCTAAGATAAGGCGGGGATTTGCCTAGCAGTGATTTATAGATGGCCTGGAGCCAGTGGGTTTGGCGACGAATATGTAGTGAGGACCAGCCAACAAGAGCGTACAGGTCACAGTGGTGGGTATTATATGGGGCTTTGGAGACAAAACGGATGGCACTGTGATAGACAACATCCAATTTGCTGAGTAGAGTGTTGGAGGCTATTTTGTAAATGACATCGCTGAAGTCAAGGATCGGTAGGATAGTCAGTTTTACGAGGGCATGTTTGGCAGCATGAGTGAAGGAGGCTTTGTTGCGAAATAGGAAACCGATTCTAGATTTAACTTTGGATTGGAGATTCTTAATGTGAGTCTGGAAGGAGAGTTTACAGTCTAACCAGACACCTAGATATTTGTAGTTGTCCACATACTCTAGGTCAGACCCGTCTAGAGTAGTGATTCTAGTCGGGTGGGCGGGTGCAAGCAGCGTTCGGTTGAAGAGCATGCATTTAGTTTTACTAGTGTTTAAGAGCAGTTGGAGGCTACTGAAGGAGTGTTGTATGGAATTGAAGCTCGTTTGGAGGTTTGTTAACACAGTGTCCAATGAAGGGCCAGATGTATACAAAATGGTGTCGTCTGCGTAGAGGTGGATCTGAGAGTCACCAGCAGCAAGAGCGACGTCATTGATATACACAGAGAAAAGAGTTGGCCCAAGAATTGAACCCTGTGGCACCCCCATAGAGACTGCCATAGGTCCAGACAACAGGCCCTCCGATTTGACACATTGAACTCTATCTGAGAAGTAGTTGGTGAACCAGGCGAGGCAGTCATTTGAGAAACCAAGGCTATTTAGTCTGCCAATAAGAATGCGGTGGTTGACAGAGTCGAAAGCCTTGGCCAGGTCAATGAAAACGGCTGCACAGTACTGTCTATTATCGATCGCGGTTATAATATCATTTAGGACCTTGAGCGTGGCTGAAGTGCACCCATGACCAGCTCGGAAACCGGATTGCATAGCGGAGAAGGTACGGTGGGATTCGAAATGGTCGGTGATCTGTTTGTTGACTTGGCTTTCAAAAACTTTTGAAAGGCAGGGCAGGATGGATATGGGTCTGTAACAGTTTGGATCTAGAGTATCACCCCCTTTGAAGAGGGGGATGACCGCGGCAGCTTTCCAATCTCTGGGGATCTCAGACGTTACGAAAGAGAGGTTGAACAGGCTAGTAATAGGGGTTGCGACAATTTCGGCGGCTAGTTTTAGAAAGAAAGGGTCCAGATTGTCTAGCCCAGATGATTTGTAGGGGTCCAGATTTTGCAGCTCTTTTAGAACATCAGCTGTCTGGATTTGTGTGAAGGAGAAGCGGGGGGGGCATGGGCAAGTTGCAGCGGAGGGTGCAGAGCTGGTGGCCGGGGTAGTGGTAGCCAGGTGGAAAGCATGGCCAGCCGTAGCAAAATGCTTGTTGAAATTCTCGATTATTGTAGATTTATCGGTGGTGATAGTGTTTCCTAGCATCAGTGCAGTGGGCAGCTGGGAGGAAGTGCTCTTATTTTCCATGGACTTTACAGTGTCCCAAAACTTTTTGGAGTTAGTGCTACAGGATGCAAATTTCTGTTTGAAAAAGTTAGCCTTTGCTTTCCTAACTGCTTGTGTATATTGGTTCCTAACTTCCCTGAAAAGTTGCATATCACGGGGGCTATTTGATGCTAATGCAGTACGCCACAGGATGTTTTTGTGCTGGTCAAGGGCAGTCAAGTCTGAGGAGAACCAGGGGCTATATCTGTTCTTAGTTCTGTATTTTTTGAATGGGGCATGTCTATTTAAGATTGAGAGGAAATTACTTTTAAAGAACAACCAGGCATCCTCTACTGACGGAATGAGATCTATATCCATCCAGGATACCTGGGCCAGGTCAATTAGGAAGGCCTGCTCGCTGAAGTGTTTTTGGGAGCGTTTGACAGTGATGAGGGGTGGTCGTTTGACCGCGGACCCGTTACGGACGCAGGCAATAAGGCAGTGATCGCTGAGATCCTGGTTGAAGACAGCGGAGGTGTATTTAGAGGGTAAGTTAGTCAGGATGATATCTATGAGGGTACCCATGTTTACGGATTTAGGGTTGTACCTGGTAGGTTCGTTGATAATTTGTGTGAGATTGAGGGCATCTAGTTTAGATTGTAGGATGGCCGGGGTGTTAAGCATATCCCAATTTAGGTCACCAAGCAGTACGAACTCTGAGGATAGATGGGGGGCAATCAATTCACATATGGTGTCCAGGGCACAGCTGGGGGCTGAGGGGGGTCTGTAGCAAGCGGCAACAGTGAGATATTTATTTCTGGAAAGGTGGATTTTTAGAAGTAGAAGCTCAAACTGTTTGGGCACAGACCTGGATAGTATGATGGAGCTCTGCAGGCTATCTCTACAGTAGATTGCAACTCCACCCCCTTTGGCAGTTCTATCTAGACGGAAAATGTTATATTTGGGGATGGAAATTTCAGAATTTTTGGTGGCCTTCCTAAGCCAGGATTCAGACACTGCTAGAACATCAGGGTTGGCGGAGTGTGCTAACGCAGTGAATAACTCAAACTTAGGAAGGAGGCTTCTGATATTTATGTGCAGAAAACCAAGACTTTTACGGTTACAGAAGTCAACAAATGATAGCTCCTGGGGAGTAGGAGTGATACTGGGGGCTGCAGGGCCTGGGTTAGCCTCTACATCACCAGAGGAACAGAGGAGGACTAGAATAAGAATACGACTAAAGGCTTTAAGAACTGGTCTTCTAGTGCGTTGGGTACATAGAATAAAGGGGGCAGTTCTCCGGGCATTGTAGAAAAGATTCAG
Organism: Coregonus lavaretus; assembly: GCF_964263955.1. Lineage (NCBI taxonomy): Eukaryota > Metazoa > Chordata > Actinopteri > Salmoniformes > Salmonidae > Coregonus > Coregonus lavaretus. The sequence goes on along the minus strand of NW_028165952.1, from coordinate 33,103 downwards.
GGCATTATGTACAGAAAAGGGTATGGAAGGATATGAGTACAGTTCAGGTAACCCTAAGCGTTGGGTAACAATGAAAGAGATAGCGTCATTGGAGGCATCGATTGAGCCGGTCTCGGCGTGTATGGGGGGAGGAACAAAGGAACTATATGAGGCAGTTTGAGAGGGACTAGGGGTTCTACATTGAAATTGTATAATAAGAACTAACCCAAACAGCAATAGGCAAGGCATAATTGACATGGGAGAGAGGCATAAAGCAGTCACATGTGTTATTAGAGAGAGCTAAGACACAACTGGAAATAACGATAACGTTTGGGCTAAGACTAAACAGAATAAACAGGACAGAGTACCGTGTAAAGGAACAGTCCAGCAGGCATCAGCTGTGCAGCTGAGTGATCATAAGGTCCAGTGAACAGCAATATGTGAGTCCGAGAGCAGTTCAAATGGGTGCTTCAGCACAGCTAGCAGGGAGCACAGTTGTAGTTTGCGTGTGCTAGCGGGCCGGGGCTGGCAGATCAATCAATCAATCAATTTTATTTTATATAGCCCTTCTTACATCAGCTAATATCTCGAAGTGCTGTACAGAAACCCAGCCTAAAACCCCAAACAGCTAGTAATGCAGGTGTAGAAGCACGGTGGCTAGGAAAAACTCCCTAGAAAGGCGAAAGCCTAGGAAGAAACCTAGAGAGGAACCAGGCTATGAGGGGTGGCCAGTCCTCTTCTGGCTGTGCCGGGTGGAGATTATAACAGAACCATGCCAAGATGTTCAAAAATGTTCATAAGTGACAAGCATGGTCAAATAATAATCAGGAATAAATCTCAGTTGGCTTTTCATAGCCGATCATTAAGAGTTGAAAACAGCAGGTCTGGGACAGGTAGGGGTTCCATAACCGCAGGCAGAACAGTTGAAACTGGAATAGCAGCAAGGCCAGGCGGACTGGGGACAGCAAGGAGTCACCACGGCCGGTAGTCCCGACGTATGGTCCTAGGGCTCAGGTCTCTCAGTTGGCTTTTCATAGCCGATCATTAAAGAGTTGAAAACAGCAGGTCTGGGACAGGTAGGGGTTTCGTAACCGCAGGCAGAACAGTTGAAACTGGAATAGCAGCAAGGCCAGGCGGACTGGGGACAGCAAGGTGTCATCATGCCCGGTAGTCCTGACGTATGGTCCTAGGGCTCAGGTTCTCAGAGAGAAAGAGAGAACGAGAGAATTAGAGAGAGCATACTTAAATTCACACAGGACACTGGATAAGACAGGAGAAGTACTCCAGGTATAACCAACTAACCCCAGCCCCCCGACACATAAACTACTGCAGCATAAATACTGGAGGCTGAGACAGGAGCGGTCCGGAGACACTGTGGCCCCATCCGAAGAAACCCCCGGACAGGGCCAAACAGGAAGGATATAACCCCACCCACTCCGCCAAAGCACAGCCCCCGCACCACTAGAGGGATATCCCCAACCACCAACTTACAATCCTGAGACAAGGCCGAGTATAGCCCACAGAGGTCTCCACCACAGCACAAACCAAGGGGGGGGCGCCAACCCAGACAGGAAGATCACGTCAGTAACTCAACCCACTCAAGTGACGCACCCCTCCCAGGGACGGCATGAAAGAGCACCAGCAAGCCAGTGACTCAGCCCCTGCAACAGGGTTAGAGGCAGAGAACACCAGTGGAGAGGGGAACCGGCCCGGCAGAGACAGCAAGGGCTGTTCGTTGCTCCAGCCTTTCCGTTCACCTTCACACTCCTGGGCCAGACTACACTCAATCATATGACCTACTGAAGAGATAAGTCTTCAGTAAAGACTTAAAGGTTGAGACCGAGTCTGCGTCTCTCACATGGGTAGGCAGACTGTTCCATAAAAATGGAGATCTATAGGAGAAAGCCCTGCCTCCCGCTGTTTGCTTAGAAATTCTAGGGACAATTAGGAGGCCTGCGTCTTGTGACCGTAGCGTACGTATTGGTATGTACGGCAGGACCAACTCGGAAAGATAGGTAGGAGCAAGCCCATGTAACGCTTTATAGGTTAACAGTAAAACCTTGAAATCAGCCCTTGCCTTAACAGGAAGCCAGTGTAGGGAAGCTAGCACTGGAGTAATATGATCAAATTTCTTGGTTCTAGTCAGGATTCTAGCAGCCGTATTTAGCACTAACTGAAGTTTATTTAGTGCTTTATCCGGGTAGCCGGAAAATAGAGCATTGCAGTAGTCTAACCTAGAAGTAACAAATGCATGGATTAATTTTTCTGCATCATTTTTGGACAGAAAATTTCTGTTTTTTGCAATGTTACGTAGATGGAAAAAAGCTGTCCTTGAAACAGTCTTGATATGTTCGTCAAAAGAGAGATCAGGGTCAAGAGTAACACCGAGGTCCTTCACAGTTTTATTTGAGACGACTTTACAACCATCTAGATGAATTGTCAGATTTAACAGAAGATCTCTTTGTTTCTTGGGACCTAGAACAAGCATCTCTGTTTTGTCCGAGTTTAAAAGTAAAAAGTTTTCAGCCATCCACTTCCTTATGTCTGAAACACAGGCTTCTAGCGAGGGCAATTTTGGGGCTTCACCATGTTTCATTGAAATGTACAGCTGTGTGTCATCCGCATAGCAGTGAAAGTTAACATTATGTTTTCGAATAACATCCCCAAGAGGTAAAATATATAGTGAAAACAATAGTGGTCCTAAAACGGAACCTTGAGGAACACCGAAATGTACAGTTGATTTGTCGGAGGACAGACCATTCACAGAGACAAACTGATATCTTTCCGACAGGTAGGATCTAAACCAGGCCAGAACTTGTCCGTGTAGACCAATTTGGGTTTCCAGTCTCTCCAAAAGAATGTGGTGATCGATGGTGTCAAAGGCAGCACTAAGGTCTAGTAGCACGAGGACAGATGCAGAGCCTCGGTCTGACGCCATTAAAAGGTCATTTACCACCTTCACAAGTGCAGTCTCAGTGCTATGATGGGGTCTAAAACCAGACTGAAGCATTTCGTATACAGATGGATCTTCGTGGTCGTCGCAACGGGAAGCCTGTTGAAACCACATCAGACTATTTCGTCGGCAAACCAGTCGTGTTGGATCGGCGGGGCTCAGTGGACCTCC